>NC_140961.1:149961018-150001018 GCF_056783735.1 Eptatretus burgeri
TCCCCATTGAACCCCCATCTTGCTTCACGTAAAGGGTTGGTAGTGGGCTGAGTACGCCCGATAATTAATCGAACCGTCGAGGTCGACGATAACTCCGCTCGGTTATTCTGATAGTACGGAACGGGTCGCTTAAGTGGCCCGTGTCCGAAGTCGACCTGCGGCGAGGTGCGATCGCCCGGTCTACCCTCCGCGTGGGTACTTAGGTAGTTCGAATTTGGCGAGCAACCCTATCCCACGCGGGGGCTGATTGGCTCGATCGCGGTGAGACCGAAAGGTCCACCCGTGACTGGTTCCCGGCGTTAGTCCGAGAGGGTCACGACTGGATTGTCCGTCCGGTGGGCGACGTGCCGCGATTCGAGTTACGTGGCCGTTCGCACGCCGGCGGGCGCGAAAACCGCAACACTGGTGTCAGGAGTGGGATACAAATTCATCGCCCTCCTCGCGGCACTGGTATTGGAGAGCGGGACAACAGGCTCTCCTGTCTCCAGCGAAATTCACGGGAATCGGTCCAGGGGTGAGAGAAGCGACCCCCGATTCCCTCCAAATTACGAGCGAGCAAATTAACCCTTCACGAGAAGCAAGATGGCGTCTCAAGGCGAGCGGGAGCCGGGGGTATTAGAAATGTATATGTGTAATAATGTAGAGTCCATGGTCCAGGATGGAATCCCCGAGCAGGAAATGTTGATTGTGCAGGAACACGGACTCGCCCAACTGAACCCAGGGCCCGAGGTGGGTGCGGCAGCGGCCGCGGTGTATGACACCTCCCCCCCCCTCTCCACCAAGACCCTTCCCCAACCCTTGCCGAAACGGCTCAGCTGAGTGCATCCAACATGGCCCAGCTATGCGCCATGCTGGCGGCAATGAACAAACAAATGAATGAAGTGAAAACGACGATGGATACAAATACAAATGAAATGAAAAACGAAATGAAAGACATGAACGAAAAGATGGATACAAATACAAATGAAATGAAAAACGAAATGAACAAGCAAATGAATGAAGTGAAAACTACGATGGATGCGAATACACAGCAAATGAGGGAAGAAATGAAAGAGCTGCGGGGTGAGACGCAGAACATGGGCCGATGCCTGCAGGCGGGCATGAAGGCCGTGACCAGGGAGCTGGGAATGGCGACTTCACGTGTGGGAGCAAACGAGCTGGGTGGGGGTGCAACGGCTGACAGGCCCGCGGTGGAGGCGGGTGAAAAAATAATTCGTGGAACGTGTTGGGCGAGGGTCGTGACGATGACCGAAAGGGAAAAATTAAATGGGGAGACCAAAACGTGTGAGACGAGACACGAGGTGACGACAAAGGAAATAATAATAGTTGAGACAAGGGAGGTAAAGGGTGAAGAGTTGGCAGTGACGGTAGCCGGGAAGGGAACGACAGAGGAGAGACTGCACGGTGAGGACGGGGTAAGTGACGCACACACACACACGGAGGTAGTGGAGGATAATGGGGGTGAGCTCGCGGAGCGTGCAGGGACCCGGTGTGAGCAGCTGGATGGCCTCCTCCAGGAACGAGGGGAGGGAGTATGCCTTGAGGCGAGTCACGACCAGGTGAGTTCGGTCGTGCTTTGCGAGGTTGAGGGGACGAGTGCTGTGGACGGGTGCACGGAGAGCTTGGGGGGTATAGAGGCCCCGGAGACCCTTGTGGGGACACAAATCCCCAGTGTGGTTGTCCCTGTGTGTGTGGTGCAAGGTGTGAGTGCGTCCCCGTGTGTGGAAGCGACCCCGTGTGTGAGTGGTGTGGTGGCGATGGTGCCAGAGTACGTGCTTCCCAGCACGCCGTGCGTGGGTGAGGCACCGTGTGTGAGTGAGGCCGTGTGTGTGAGTGAAACGGCCAGTATGAGTGAGGCACCACGTGTGAGTGGTGTGGTTGCGATGGTGCCGGAGTGCGTGCTTCCCAGCACGCCGTGTGTGGATGAGGCACCGTGTGTGAGAGAGGCCGTGTGTGTGGATGAAACGGCCAGTATGAGTGAGGCACCGCGGGTTAGTTCCCCCGCGTGTGTGAGTGAGGCACCGCGGGTGAGTGCCCCCGCGTGTGTGAGTGAGGCACGGTGTGTGGATGAGGAACCGCGGGTGAGTGCCCCCGCGTGTGTGGATGAGGCACCGTGTGAGGTGAGTACATGGTGTGTGAGTGAAACGGCCAGTATGAGTGAGGCACCGCGGGTGAGTGCCCCCGCGTGTGTGAGTGAGGGACGGTGTGTGGATGAGGCACCGTGTGTGGAAGAGGCCGTGTGTGTGAGTGAAACGGCCAGTGTGGATGAGGCACCGCGGGTGAGTGCCCCCGCGTGTGTAAATAGTATGGTTTGTGTGAGTAGTGAGGGACGCGTGAGTGAACGGCCGAGTGCAAGGGAGACCGTGTGTGTGAGAGAGCGGTATGTGAGGGAGATGTCGGTTGGCATGCGGGAGCACGCAGCCGCGTCTCCCCGTGTGAATGTGATGGTGTGGACTGTGTGCGTCGTAACACGCAGGTATGCGTGTGTGGAATGGAGACGGAGACGGCGACAGAGGAGCGAAAGCCGAGTAGCGGCTGTAGTTGTTTCGAGGACCGTGCCGGGTTCACCCAGCAGTGAGCACGAGGTTCGTGCTGTGCAACGCACGAGACCACCACGTGCTCGCTTGCGAGAGTGAAGTCCCGGTCCGGAAACGCCAGCGGTGGATTTGCCGATCCCGCGGACGGACAAAGTTTCGGCAGGTAAATGGATTTGGACCGGACGGGTTCTCCACGCGATCGTGTGTGTTAAGCTCCAACGGGCAAAGCACATGTGTTCGCGTGGGGAACCCCTCGAGACATGGGGCTTGTTTTTTTTATGCGCACGGTGACGTCATGGCTGCACGTGGGGTTGGAATCCGGCAGGAGGGGTATCTCTGCCGGATGGTCCCGTCCAAGGAGGGACGAGGAACACGTGCAGCTGCATGACGTCACGGGCAGGTGCAAAGTGCGCGAGCTCTGAGTTGCCGCGCAGGTGCTGCGCATGGGAAAAAAAAAAAAAGCAAGCCTCACTTTCGGGTGCAAAGGATTCCTGGGCAAGGGGTGAAAGACCCCCTTCCTGGGCACAGGATGAAAACTAGTTAGGGGGAAGGGTTAGCTTAGCTAGACCGACTTCATGGGGCAGGGGTAAGTCCTCATGGAGTCCGTGGAATGGATTAGTTAGAGGGATTGTAGCCAGATTTAGGTTGGGAAATAAAATGAATTTTTGAGTTAGGAGACAGAGACAGACTGGTGAATGTGTAGTGGGGACGTAGCTTAGCTACGTAGGTTAAAAGGAACGTGCTATAGTTTAAGGGACGACGTGGGAGCACGAGTTAGTTAGGGGATGTAGATAGAAGGATGGCAGAGTTCAGTGTGTGTGTTGAAGAGTTGGTGAGTTGTGAGGCATGTGCTTGGTGAGTGAGTGAGGCCAGCGGGTCTGTGTGTGTGGAGTGAATGGGGAATGCATGGTGCGATGAGTGATTGGGGGGAGGAGTGACTCCCACCCAAGGGACCCCGGGGTCAGTGTAGAGTGAGTTAGCTGGGTTAGTCAAATTGAAAAATGGAGGTCGTTTTGTTGTTGGTGGGAAAGTAGGCTCGAGACCCATTTGGAGGGGTGCAGGAGCCCTGTTGACGGGCTTGGGAGCGTGGCTGCGGAAGGTGAGTATCGCTGAGTGGGTACCCCGGGCACCAGGCTAGTCGGCCGCGGTAGGCCATGGGCCCATGGGGGGCCGGGATAGAGTCGTGGGCACGGGTGCGCCTGCTTGGTGCGGGGGCCCGGGGCGCCATTAGCCGCGTGGGCAGTGCAGTGGGCACGGGTGACCCTCGGAAAGGGGCCCGGGAGGCCGGCCTGCCACGTGTGCGTTTCAGGGGAGGTGCCATGGGGGGCACTCCCCGGTGTTAGGGAGCTGGTAGGCTCGGAGGCAGTGTAGTGCCCGGGGGTGCCATAGCGGGAGAATCGGCAGAGGGTCGTGCCTGCCAAAGGGAGCCACGTGTCCCAGCCAGGAGACCGTGTGAGGGCACGGAGAGAAAATTGGGGGCGAGGCCCGAAATTGTGAGGACACCAACACAGGCGACGGGAATCTGGGTTGTTAGAACCAATAGTTTAAGCGAGAGGCGCTTGTTGAAAGCCCCGGGGTAGTTTAGCAGTTAAATGGTTAGGGTAGATTAGGAGATGTACCCCTCCGCACCATCCATCCCCTCGCTGTCGTTGTGGGCCGCTGGACCCACTTTGGGTTAGATCGCCGAACTCTGGGGAGGCCATTCTGAGGCTTCGTTGGGCCTCGACACAGGACGTTAGCTCTCCCTTGTTCCCCTCTGGGAAGGGAACGTAGGGGTTGGGAGTAGGCTAGGTGACAGAATAGGTTAGCCGAACAAGGACGATAAAGGGGGTTAGGGGACGATTTATAGTGGGGAAGTAAAAATAAATAAATAAATAAATAAGTTGGGGCTAAATTGGGGTTTGGACAAATTAAGGGAGTGGGTACGTACAGTGACAGGCAAAGGCGATAGGTGGGAGGGAGACAGGTAGGTAGGTCCGAGCCCGCCTTCCAAGTGGCCAGCACCACCGCACTCCCTCCACCAACCTCCACTGAACGGCAAAGGCTAGCCAACTTCATCGGCTGGCCGTGTTTTGCTTCAAGGCGGAGGCCGGCCAAGTTCATCGGCAGCTGTGTGCTGCAAGGCCTGTGCCGGCCAGTTCATCTGCTGGCTGTTTTTCTTCGAGGCCTGTGCCGGCCAGTTCATCTGCCGGCTGTGTTTGCCTGCAACGGTCTTCTTCTGCGGGCTGTGTTTGCCTGCAGCGGCCTTCTTCTGCGGGCTGTGTTTGCCTGCTCACCTTTGCCATGCCATGCCCACTGCCCACGTTCACCAGCCCCGTTCAATTTTTGCTTTGCCCCCCCCCCCTGTTCATTTCCATGTGCGCCAGGATCCGCAAGGCAACAGTTTGCAAGCTGCAAGAACTGCCCTGTTGGCAGCTACAACACGGGCCTGCAGTGGCGGCCCGTGCACCGTGTTTGTGTTCATGCATCCATTCGTTGTGCTCATTGCGTGTGCCACTTGAGCTGGCACGGAGACTGCGTTGTGCGGCCCATGCACCGTTGTGGTTCACTGCGTTCAGTTCAAAAGGGAAGGCCTTGGACTGCGTGTGAGCAGCCAGCCACGTTCCCTGTCACCTGCATTGTTTGAGTCAGAGACTGCATGCGGGCAGCCTGGCTCCCTGCTAACTGCTTTCTTTTTGCAGAGTTCATTGATCCTGGGCCATGGTTTAGTGTAAAATTTGTAAGTTAAGGTAAGATGTACTGTAAATATGAGTGCGCCCCCGGCATGTATGTCTTAGCGCCGGCAATTTTATTTAAGTCGTCCGTGTGAGTGAGTTTGTTTAGATAGTTACGCAGCCCTCAGGTTATTTATTTTGGGGACACGAATACCATGAATGTCGCACTCAGGGATCCGTTGGTAAAGTGTACTAGGGGAAAACTACACATGATGGCACACGAAAATTTGACGACTCGGGACGAGTCTGTAAAAAGGGAAGGGGGTAGTGTTGTGGTTACCAGATTCGCAAACCACCATTCAGTTCCCTTAGGTGAGGTATCTCGGTAAGTGCATGTGTAGTTAGGCCCAAACCCGTTGTCTAGTGGGAATACATGTCATTTATACGAGCTGCGACTCTTCAGGATAGCCGTTTTTCTTTTACTATCTTTATTTTGGACCAACCGCCATGATCACAACCACAACATCAACCACCGACCACAACCACCGCTTCACCACAACCGCCACGACCTTTACCGTCACAACTCGCCACCATCGCATCACCGTCATCTCGCGCCACTCATGGGCACCGATGCTGGACTCGTGTAGGGCGCACGTTGAACAGCGTGTACAAAATCACGGATTTTCTGCTTCAAAAACGGATCAAAAACGACACACGCCCACTTTTTGCCGTCCAATCGGTGAGCGAGGGGCGAATTGGCCCCGCCCCCAGGGCGATCGATATATGCAAATTTGTGGATCAAAAAGCCTTCACGCCCACTTTTTGTCGGGCCAATGGGGAGCGAGGTGAAAGGTCAAAGGGAGGGGGTCAAAGGCGAAGTTACGGGGGGGATAAAAGGACGGTGTTCGTCAGTCAGAAGGGAGTCGCAAGAGAGAACGAGGGAGAGTCAGCAGAACGAGAACGGAGAGTCAAGAAGAGGAGAGTCGGAAGCAGAGGGTCAAGACTTCGCGGGCGGTGGAGCTGCTCATCGTGTGCGTTGGAGTCGGAACGGAGGGGACGGAGCTGTGGAAAGGCGGCGACACCAGACGAGGGGGTGCTCGCGTCGTGCAGGAAGCTGCACCCGAGGGAGGCCGACAGCGCGACCTGGCCGAGGTGGAGACGCTCGTCGCATATAATAAAGATCCTCTATACCCCGAGCATCAGCAACCCCCTCCTGTTTCCCCCCGCGCTGAGATAGTGCGACCAAGGGGGCCCCGTTCCCACCCCCTGCCAGGCACTGTCCACGAGGCCCGCGGGTTGCGGGGCCATCGCCGCTCCGCGTCTCATCACCAGACGGGTAGGCCCGACCCGGTCTCGGCCCCAGGCCTACCTCATTCTTGGGGTATTTCTTTTCCTCGGTTTTGGGTATGTGTTGTCGGCGCCGTCTGTGAAGTAGAATTGTATAAGTGTTGCCGTGTGCTCGGTAGTCGGTATTAGCTCTGCACTGTGTTTTCACTTTTATGTTTGCTTTTTGTGTAAATGGAATTGTGTTTTCTTTTTTGTGTGCATTTGGTGGAATTGTATTTGTGTGCTTTCCGTTCGTCGCGAATAAATGTGCTTTATTGTTGAACTGTTTCCCGCTTCGCTTCGTCTTTTTCCCCATTGAACCCCCATCTTGCTTCACGTAAAGGGTTGGTAGTGGGCTGAGTACGCCCGATAATTAATCGAACCGTCGAGGTCGACGATAACTCCGCTCGGTTATTCTGATAGTACGGAACGGGTCGCTTAAGTGGCCCGTGTCCGAAGTCGACCTGCGGCGAGGTGCGATCGCCCGGTCTACCCTCCGCGTGGGTACTTAGGTAGTTCGAATTTGGCGAGCAACCCTATCCCACGCGGGGGCTGATTGGCTCGATCGCGGTGAGACCGAAAGGTCCACCCGTGACTGGTTCCCGGCGTTAGTCCGAGAGGGTCACGACTGGATTGTCCGTCCGGTGGGCGACGTGCCGCGATTCGAGTTACGTGGCCGTTCGCACGCCGGCGGGCGCGAAAACCGCAACAATATATATATATATATATACATATATACATATACATATATACATATACATATATATATACATATATACATATACATATATACATATACATATATATATATATATATATATATATATATATACATATATATACATATATATATATATATATATATATATATATATATATATATATATATATATATATATACATATATATATATATACATATATATGTTGTTGTTCGTCTTTCGGCTGCTCCCGTTAGGGGTTGCCAAACCAGATCATCCATTATGATCCACATACTGATTTCGCATAGGTTTTACGCCGGATGCCTTTCCTGACGCAACCCTGGTCGCCTCTTACGACACAGGGATAAGGATTGGGTTTCGCCATGATTCCGGGATGCCCTACACCCTCTCATAGCGCGGCCCAGCACAGAGCTCCCGTCCTCAAACGATCCTCCAAACCAAGCCTCCGAGGAGCCGGAGTAGAGGCGCACGCCAATACGCCCGGATATATATATACATATATATATATATATATATATATATATATATATATATATATATATATATATATATATATATATATATATATATATATATATATATATATATATATATATATATATATATATATATTCTGGTGTGGTATACCGACACATTGTAAGCATTTTCAAACCATGCATTTTACATAGATACAGAATATCTATAACCGTTATGATTATGTGCACACATCACCGATCTCATGCATGATATCAATTGAGGGCTATATTTTTCAGTTTAGAGTTATAGAAATTCTTATTTTCAAATGGTAGATATCAATTGAGGTTTGTCTTTCAAACACAGAGTACAGTTACAGAAATGTAGAAACTAACATTTTTATGACAACTATATACATCGTAACACTTAGCACTGTTCTATTTACACATTGTCACGGGTTGCTCACCTGCAGTGAGGACAACATTATGCACTTATTTTTGGATATTTTAATTTACAGATGCTTTCTGACAATTCTCTGATATTTCCTGGTGCAGGGGTTTCAATGTCCATTGTCACGCAAAATTTCAGCTTTCTTCGTCACACGGAAGGTACCGATCATTAATATCGGTCAGTCATTGAATCATTGAGTGGTTTGAATGAGCTTTATATATTTCATATTCAAATCAAATGATATTTTATATCTATATATATATATATATATATATATATATATATATATATATATATATATATATATATATATATATATAGATATATATATATATATTGTTGTGGTTACCAAATTCGCAAACCACCATTCAGGTCCCTTAGGTGAGATATCTCGGTAATTATGTGTAGTTAGGCCCAAACCCGTTGTCTAGAGGGAATAAATGTCATTCATGCATGCTGTGACTCTTCAGGATAGCCGTTTTTCTTTTACTATCTTTATTTTGGACCAACCGCCATTATCACCACCGCCAACCGCGTCTCAACAGTCATCACAACATCAACCACCCACCGCGGCGCCGCTTCACCACAGCAGCCACGACCTTTGCCGTCACACCTCGCAACCGTCGCATCGCCACCGTTCTTGCGCCGCTTGTGGGTACCGGTATTGGACTCGTGCAGGGCGCGCGCCGAACAGCATGTACAAAACCACGGACTTTCCGCTGCAAAAACGGATCAAAAACGACTCACGCCCACTTTTGTTCCGTCCAATCGGTGAGCGAGGGGCGATTTGGCCCCGCCTCCATGGCGTTGGAGGGCGGTCGCTATATGCAAATTCATGGATCAAAAAGCATTCACGCCCACTTTTTCTCGGGCCAATGGGGAGCGAGGTGAAAGGTCGAAGGCAGGGGGTCAAAGGCGAAGCCACGGGGCTTATATAAGCGGCTGCGTTCGTCAGAAAGGGTTGTGTGTGCGTTGGAAGGAGTTCGCAGGAGGAAGAGTTCGGAGTTGGAGTCGGAGCGAAGAGGACGGAGCTGTGGAGAGGCGGCGGCGGCGAAGGCAGACGAGGGGGTGCTCGCGTCGGTGCCGGGAGCTGCACACCAGGGAGGCCGACGGCGCGACCTGGTCGAGGTGGAGACGCTCGTCGCGGGACCCGAGACAGAGTAAAAATCCTCCTTTCCCCGAGTATCAGCAACCCCCTCCTGTTTCCCCCCGCGCTGAGATAGTGCGACCAAGGGGGCCCCCTTCCCAGCCCCTACCAGACACTGTCCGCGAGGCCCGCGGAGTTGAGGCACCATCGCCACTTCGCGCCTCATCATCAGACGGGTAGGCCCGACCCGGTCTCGGCCCCAGGCCCGCCTCATCCTTGAGGGTGTTCTTTTTCTTTGGTTTTGGATATGTGTTGTCGGCGCCGTCTGTGAAGTAGAATTGTATAAGTGTTGCCGTGTGCTCGCGTAGTCGGTATTAGATCTGCATTGTCGCATTTGCTTTTTGTCTTCTTCTTTTCTATGTGCTTTTGGTGGAATTGTATATGTGTACTTTCCATTCATCGCGAATAAATGTGCTTTATGTTGAACTGTTTTCCCGCTTCGCTTCGTCATTTCTTTCATTGAATCCTCATCTTGCTTCACGTAAAGGGTTGGTAGTGGGCTGAATACGCCCGATAATTAATCGAACCGTCGAGGCCGACGATAACACCGCTTGGTTATCCCGATAGTACGGAACGGATCGCTTAAGTGGCCCGTGTCCGAAGTCGACCTGCGGCGAGGTGCGATCGCCCGGTCTACCCTCCGTGTGGGTACTTAGGTAGGTCGAATTTGGCGAGCAACCCTATCCCACGCGGGGGCCGATTGGCTCGATCGCGGTGAGACCGAAAGGTCCACCCGTGACTGGTTCCCGGCGTTAGTCCGAGAGGGTCACGACTGGATTGTCCGTCCGGTGGGCGACGTGCCGCGATTCGAGTTACGTGGCCGTCAGCACGCCGGCGGGCGCGAATCCGTAACACTGGTGTCAGGTCGTGCGATACAAATCCATCGCCCTCCTCGCGGCACTGGTATCGGAGAACAGGAAAACGGGCTCTCCTGTCTCCAACTAAATTCACGGGAATCGGTCCAGGGGTGAGAGAAGCGACCCCCGATTCCCTCCAAATTACGAGCGAGCGAAATTAACCCTTCACGAGAAGCAAGATGGCGTCTCAAGGCGAGCGGGAGCCGGGGGTATTAGAAATGGATGTAGAATGTGTAGGATCCATGGCTCAGGATGAAATCCCCGTGCAGGAAATGTTGGTGGTACAGGAAAACGAACTCGCCCAACTGAACCCAGAGCCCGAAATGGGTGCGGCAGCGGCCGCGGTGTATGACACCTCCCCTCCCCCTCTCCACCAAAACCCTTCCCCAACCCCTGCCGAAACGGCTCACCCAAGCGCACCCGACATGGCCCAGCTATGCGCCATGCTGGCGGCAATGACAAACGAAGTGAAAAACGAAATAAAAGGAATGAACGAAAAGATGGATACAAATACAAATGAAGTGAAAACGACGATGAATGCGAATACACAGCAAACGAACAAGCAAATAAACGGAATGGAAGCAAAAATGAAGGAGGAAATGAAAGAGCTGCGGGGTGAGACGCAGAACATGGGCCGATGCCTGCAGGCGGGCATGAAGGCCGTGACCGGGGAGATAAGAATGGCGACTCCACGTGTGGGAGCGAACGAGCTGGAAGGGGGTGCAACGGCTGACAGGCCCGCGGTGGAGGCGGGTAAAAAAATAATTCGGGGGGCGTGTTGGGCGAGGGTCGTGACAGAAGAATCGACGATGACCAAAAGGGAAAAAATTAAATAGGGAGACCAAAACGTTTGAGACGAGACACGAGGTGACGACAACGGAAATAATAGTTGAGACAAGAGAGGTAAAGGGTGAAGAGTTGGCAGAGACGCGGGAGATGGAACGATAGAGGGAAGACTGCACGATGAAGACGGGGTAAGTGACGCACACACACACACGGAGGGAGTGGAGGATAATGGGGGTGAGCTCGCGGAGCGTGTAGGGACCCAGTGCGAGCACCTGGATGGCCTCCTCCAGGAACGAGGGGAGGGAGTATGCCCCCTTGAGGCGAGTCACGACCAGGTGGGTTCGGTCGTGTTTTGCGAGGTCGAGGGGAGGGGTGCTGTGAACGGGTGCACGGAGAGCTTGGGGGGTATAGAGGCCCCGGAGACCCTTGTGGGGACACGAATCCCCAGCGTGGTTGTCCCTGTGTGTGTGGTGCAAGGTGTGAGTGCGTCCCCGTGTGTGGAAGCGACCCCGTGTGTGAGTGGTGTGGTGGCGATGGTGCCAGGGTACGTGCTTCCCAGCACGCCGTGTGTAGGTGAGGCACCGTGTGTGAGTGAGGCCGTGTGTGTGGATGAAACGGCCAGTATGAGTGAGGCACGGCGAGTGAATGGAGCACCACGTGTGAGTGGTGTGGTTTATGTAAGGGAGACCGTGTGTGTGAGAGAGCGGTATGTGAGGGAGATGTCGGTTGGCATGCGGGAGCACGCAGCCGCGTCTCCTGGTGTGAATGTAATGGTGTGGAGTGTGAGCGTCGTTACACGCAGGAATGTGTGTGTTGAATGGAGACGACGACGGCGACAGAGGAACGAAAGCCGACTAGCGCCTGTAGTTGTTTCGGGGACCGTGCCGGGTTCACCCAGCCGCGAGCACGATGTTCGTGCTGTGCAACGCACGAGACCACCACGTGCTCGCTTGCGAGAGTGAAGTCCCGGTCCGGAAACGCCAGCGGTGGATTTGCCGATCCCGCGGACGGACAAAGTTTAGGCAGGTAAATGGATTTGGACCGGACGGGTTCTCCACGCGATCGTGTGTGTTAAGCTCCAACGGGCAAAGCACATGTGTTCGCGTGGGGAACCCCTCGAGACGTGGGGCTTGTGTTTTTTTTTTATGCGCACGGTGACGCCATGGCTGCACGCGGGGTTGGAATCCGGCAGGAGGGGTATCCCTGCCGAATAGTACCGTCCAAGCAGGGACGAGGAACACGTGCAGCTGCATGACGTCACGGACAGGTGCAAAGTGCGCGAGTTGCCGCGCTGGTGATGCGCATGAAAAAAAAAAAAACAAGCCTCACTTTCGGGTGCACAGGATTCCTGGGCAAGGGGTGGAAGACCCCCTTCCCCTGGGCACAGGATGGAAACTAGTTAGGGGGAAGGGTTAGCTTAGTTAGACCGACTTCATGGGGCAGGGGTAAGTCCTCATGGAGTCCGTGGAATGGATTAGGTAGAGGGATTGTAGCGAGATTTAGGTTGGGAAATAAAATGATTATTTGGAGACAGTGACAGACAGTGAATGTGTAGTGGGGACGTAGTTTAGCTACGTAGGTTAAATGGAACGTGCTATAGTTTAAGGGACGACGTGGGAGCACGAGTTAGTTAGGGGAGGTAGTTAGAAGGATGGCAGAGTTCAGCGGTGTGTGTGCTGAAGAGTTGTGAGGTGAGTACTTGGTGAGTGAGTGAGGCCAGCGGGTCTGTGTGAGTGGAGCGAATGGGGAATGCATGGTGCGATGAGTGATTGGGGGGAGGAGTGACTCCCGCCCAAGGGACCCCGGGGTCAGAGTAAAGTGAGTGAGCTGGGTTAGTCAAATTGAAAAATGGAAGTCGTTTTGTTGTTGGTGGGGAAGTAGGCTCGAAACCCGTTTGGAGGGGTGCAGGAGCCCTGTTGACGGGCTGGGAGCGTGGCTGCGAAAGGTGAGTATCGCTGAGTGGGTACCCCGGGCACCAGGCTAGTCGGCCGTGGTAGGCCAAGGGCCCATGGGGGGCCGGGATAGCGTAGTGGGCACGGGTGCGCCTCCTTGGTGCGGGGGCCCGGGGCGCCATTAGCCGCGTGGGCAGTGTTGTGGGCACGGGTGACCCTCGGAAAGGGGCCCGGGAAGCCAGCCTGCCACGTGTGCGTTTCAGGGGAGGTGCCATGGGGGGCACTCCCCGGTGTTAGGGAGCTGGTAGGCTCGGAGGCAGTGTAGTGCCCGGGGGTGCCATAGCGGAAGATTCGGCAGAGGGTCGTGCCTGCCAAAGGGAGCCACGTGTCCCAGCCATGAGACCGTGTGAGGGCACGGAGAGAAAATTTGGGGGGCGAGGCCCGAAATTGTGAGGACACCAACACAGGCGACGGGAATCTGGGTTGTTAGAACCAATCGTTTAAGCACGAGGCGCTTGTTGAAAGCCCCGGGGTAGTTTAACAGTTAAATGGATAGGGTAGAATAGGAAGTGTACCCCTCTGCACCATCCATCCCCTCGCTCTCGTTGTGGGCCGCTGGACCCACTTTGGTTATAGATCGCCGAACTCTGGCGAGGCCATTCTGAGGCTTCGTTGGGCCTCGGCACAGGACGCAAGCTCTCCCTTATTCCCCTCCGGGAAGGGAACGTAGGGGTTGGGAGTAGGCTAGGTGACAGGATAGGTTAGCCGAACAAGGACGATAAAGGGGGTTAGGGGACGATTTATAGTGGGGAAGTAAAAATAAAAACAACAAAAAAATAAGTTGGGGCTAAATTGGGGTTTGACAAATTAAGGGAGTGGGTATGTACAATGACAGGCAAAGGCGATAGGTGGGAGGGAGACAGGTAGGTAGGTCCGAGCCCGCCTTCCAAGTGGCCAGCACCACCGCACTCCCTCCACCAACATCCACGGAACGGCAAAGGCTGGCCAACTTCATCGGCAGCTGTTGTTTTGCTGCAAGGCCTGTGCCATCGGCTGGCCGTGTTTTGCTCCAAGGCCTGTGCCGGCCACTTCATCTGCTGGCTGTTTTTCTTCAAGGCCTGTGCTGGCCAGTTCATCTGCCGGCTGTGTTTGCCTGCAGCGGCCTTCTTCTGCGGGCTGTTTGCCTGCTGCCTTTGCCATGCCATGCCCACTGCCCCTGTTCACCAGCCCCATTCAATTTTTGCTTTGCCCCCCCCCCCTGTTCATTGCCATGTGCGCCAGGATCAGAAAGCAACAGTTTTCAAGCTGCGAGAACTGCCCCGTTGGCAGCTACAACACGGGCCTGCAGTGGCGGCCCGTGCACCGTGTTTGTGTTCATCCATCCATTCGTTGTGTTCATTGCGTGTGCCACTTGAGCTGGCACGGAGACAACGGTTGTGCAGCCCATGCACCGTTGTGGTTCACTGCGTTCAGTTCAAAAGGGAAGGCCTTGGACTGCGTGTGAGCAGCCAGCCACGTTCCCTGTCACCTGCATTGTTTTGAGCCAGAGACTGCATGCGAGCAGCCTGGCTCCCTGCTGACTGCTTTTCTTTTGCAGAGTTCATTGATCCTGGGCCATGGTTTAGTGTAAAATTTGTAAGTTAAGGTTAAGATGTACTGTAAATATGAGTGCGCCCCCGGCATGTCTGTCCTAGCGCCAGCAATTTTATTTAAGTCGTCCGTGTGAGTGGGTTTGTTTAGGTAGTTACGCAGCCCTCAGGTTATTTATTTTGGGGACACGAATACCATGAATGTCGCACTCAGGGATCCGTAGGTAAAATGTACTAGGGGAAAACTACACATGATGGCACACGAAAATTTGACGACTCGGGACGAGTCTGTAAAAAGGGGAGGGGGTCGTGTTGTGGTTACCAAATTCGCAAACCACCATTCAGGTCCCTTAGGTGAGATATCTATGTAAGTATATGTGTAGTTAGGCCCAAACCCGTTGTCTAGAGGGAATAAATGTCATTCATGCGTGCTGCGACTCTTCAGGATAGCCGTTTTTCTTTTACTATCTTTATTTTGGACCAACCGCCATTATCACCACCGCCAACCGCGTCTCAACAGTCATCACAACATCAACCACCCACCGCGGCGCCGCTTCACCACAGCAGCCACGACCTTTGCCATCACACCTCGCAACCGTCGCATCGCCACCGTTCTTGCGCCGCTTGTGGGTACTGGTATTGGACTCGTGCAGGGCGCGCGCCGAACAGCGTGTACAAAACCACGGACTTTCCGCTCCAAAAATGGATCAAAAACGACTCACGCCCACTTTTGTTCTGTCCAATCGGTGAGCGAGGGGCGATTTGGCCCCGCCTCCAGGGCGTTGGAGGGCGGTCGCTGTATGCAAATTCATGGATCAAAAAGCATTCACGCCCACTTTTTCTCGGGCCAATGGGGAGCGAGGTGAAAGGTCGAAGGCAGGGGGTCAAAGGCGAAGCCACTGGGCTTATATAAGCGGCTGCGTTCGTCAGAAAGGGTTGTGTGTGCGTTGGAAGGAGTTCGCAGGAGGAAGAGTTCGGAGTTGGAGTCGGAGCGAAGAGGACGGAGCTGTGGAGAGGCGGCGGCGGCGAAGTCAGACGAGGGGGTGCTCGCGTCGGTGCCGGGAGCTGCACACCAGGGAGGCCGACGGCGCGACCTGGTCGAGGTGGAGACGCTCGTCGCGGGACCCGAGACAGAGTAAAAATCCTCCTTTCCCCGAGCATCAGCAACCCCCTCCTGTTTCCCCCCGCGCTGAGATAGTGTGACCAAGGGGGCCCCCTTCCCACCCCCTACCAGACACTGTCCGCGAGGCCCGCGGAGTTGAGGCACCATCGCCACTTCGCGCCTCATCATCAGACGGGTAGGCCCGACCCGGTCTCGGCCCCAGGCCCGCCTTATCCTTGAGGGTGTTCTTTTTCTTTGGTTTTGGATATGTGTTGTCGGCGCCGTCTGTGAAGTAGAATTGTATAAGTGTTGCCGTGTGCTCGCGTAGTCGGTATTAGATCTGCATTGTCGCATTTGCTTTTTGTCTTCTTCTTTTCTATGTGCTTTTGGTGGAATTGTATATGTGTACTTTCCGTTCATCGCGAATAAATGTGCTTTATGTTGAACTGTTTTCCCGCTTCGCTTCGTCATTTCTTTCATTGAATCCTCATCTTGCTTCACGTAAAGGGTTGGTAGTGGGCTGAATACGCCCGATAATTAATCGAACCGTCGAGGCCGATGATAACACCGCTCGGTTATCCCGATAGTACGGAATGGGTCGCTTAAGTGGCCCGTGTCCGAAGTCGACCTGCGGCGAGGTGAGATCGCCCGGTCTACCCTCCGTGTGGGTACTTAGGTAGGTCGAATTTGGCGAGCAACCCTATCCCACGCGGGGGCCGATTGGCTCGATCGCGGTGAGACCGAAAGGTCCACCCATGACTGGTTCCCGGCGTTAGTCCGAGAGGGTCACGACTGGATTGTCCGTCCGGTGGGCGACGTGCCGCGATTCGAGTTACGTGGCCGTCAGCACGCCGGCGGGCGCGAATCCGTAACAATATATATATATATATATATATATATATATATATATATATATATATATATATATATATATATATATATATATATATATATATATATATATATATACATATCGTTGCAGCCCAGGGATCAGGGCTCACCATGAGGGGAAGCACTCGATTCTCTCCAAACACCCATTCCTGAGGCTGCCAGCCACAGATAATTCTGCGGTCCAATGGGTTGTCGTTCATACAAAGACATCACCACTTTATTTAGACAACCAGCCGAGCAGGGTTGCACTTCGATGTTTCCATGATACCTTTCTGTTGGCTTGGCAAACTTACTAGATTTAACTGTAACACTTAGTCCTTCTTATAGAACCTTATTTACACAAAGGCCTTGCTCTTGGTGCCACACCTGGTGATCTTCTGCTGAACAGCACAGGCTAACAGAGCAATTCAGGTGGGGTACAACTTCCCATCTAACTATACTTGTACACTGGGTTGGACCAATGAAGGAAAGGACCATCGAGGCAGATTGGAAATAACAACCAACAATTATTTCCTTCAGACACACAAGGAAGCAATAATTTTAAAGCGAGTATTTGTAGGCAAGAAAGAAATAAGGCACAAAAGAGCAGATTTTACTGGAACACAGGGTCTTTCTTATGGAATCATATTTACAAAAAGGACACATGACCATCATTCAATCAGGGGAGATGAAGACAAGAAGAGAAGAAGACTTGAGAACACAAAAAAGTAAAGTACAGAAAAAAGAAAAGTAGGATCAAGTCTTTTTTCCCCTCACCTCACACAGCCCAACGTGGCTGCGTCAGTCCGAAGATAGTGGAGAATGGGGGTGGAGGAAAGGATGGGAAAGATGGGCAGTGGCAATGCGGTGCAATGGGACATTTCAGCCATATCTCAAAGGTGTTCAGACCCAGTAGGCAAGTCTTCCATAGCGTGCATGATATGCAATGACAAGTGGCTCTCTCCATTTCTGTAGGGCCCCCATGTCCAGCAGCACCCCACAAACCAAACTGCATTCTTGGCTTTTTATACTACCCACCTGGACATTATTGGCTCCCTCCCTCTCTTCACACATTCACCTCCTCGCTAGACAAGCTTTTTGACATCTCTGTCGATCCACGGCTCAGCTTCTTCTCCCTCTCTCAATCTGGATTTCTCTCCTGTGAACTGCTATCTTCTTCCTCCTCATATAGCTTTATCCGCTTCAGTTAGTGCGAGCCTCTTCCTCATTGGACCACATCCAATGAGGGAATGTACACGGCGCAGCTTGTGTAAAATGACACTGTTTCTGAGGGAACTATCAACACAGCCCTCACTGTGCCCTTGACACACGAAAGAATCCGCGGGCACACTCCAGCTCCTCCTTCATGCGCAAACCTTCTCTGAACAGTGCTGCACTGCATCCTGCCTGTGAGATGTTCTGCACCCCACCATGCCCATGAAAAGCATTGCACTTCATGCCATGAACATGCATATGAGAATGGACACAGTCCCATGTGGTGAAGGTAATATGCTAGGCCAGAAGGATTAATGACCACAGACAGACCGAATGTGCCCAATTAAACAATGTGTGACTATACTAATTCAGCCTGGGAGTTCTTCCACAGACACCTGTTCACTCTTATGCAAAGATTCATCCCACCTCACCTTCATTTACCTTACCCATCCCCCTGCTCTTGATGATCTGAAAAATGTGGTGAGGAAGTCACTATACAACAACTTGCATTACCCTGCTGGAAAGCAAATCCGACTGAAGGCAACCTCAGTTCATTCCAAGAAGCCTGCAAAAAGTTTGTGTCTTAAGGCCCTGTCACACCTTGACGTTTTAGACAGCATATGGCAAGGTCTCAAAATGTATGTAAAACGCTGGCGTATGCTGAACAATTGGTTTTTTTAAGTTTTGTGCTTATAATAACGTGTTGGACGTATGCATAACATATTAGTAACGTACACAGAACGTTTTAATCACATATAGATAACTTATACCAAAGAATGCTGAGCGTGCTGTCGGCGTTCACAACCTATGCCCAACGATCATGTAACTTATGCATAGCGCGTGGCAGCGTATCACCGACGATCACGTGGCATAGGCTATTCATAGGCTGCGGCTCGACGATTCAAATAATAACCGCACGAGACATTGAAGTGTGAAGCCGCTGTCATACCTTGACTTTTTAGCCAGCGTATGCCGACGTATGAAAAATTTGCCGAACCAAGCTGGCACACATCGAATACGTTATGGGTAAGTTTTGTATACGTTAATAGCATGCTGTCGGAGTATGCTGGTATACGTCGTCATACGCCGAGTATGAAGAGAAATTTTCAGCATGTTGAAAATTTCTCGACGTACTCGACGTATGACACACATTCTGCATACGCTGGCCATAAGTTGTCGGCATGCTACGCGATCGTTGACACAAGTCTACATACGTTACTCATAAGTCGAAACACGTCAATGTATTGGTTAGCGTCAGTGTTCCAGACTCCCTGATTTTTTTTCTTCGGTATGACGGTGATGTTGACACTTCGATTTCTAGTGTGGTTATGATTTAGATCGTTGAGTGGCAGCCTAGTAATTATATTGTATTATAACCGCACTAGAAATGGAAGTGATAACTTCATGGTCATACCAAAAAAAAAAAAAAAAAAAATCAGGGAGTCTGGAACACTGACGCTAACCATTACATTCACGTGTTTCAACTTATGAGTGACGTACAAGTAACGTGTGTCGACGTGTGTCAACGATCTTGTAAGGTGCCTACAACACGTTAATCATATGTTAGAAATAAGTTTCGGGTACACTAAACATTACCTCAACGTGTTTCGACATGCGAGTAACTTACAAGTAACGTGTGTCGATGTGTGTAAACGATCACATAACGTGCCGACAACTTATGGCCAGCATTATGCAGAACGTGTGAGTCATAAGCCGGCATACGTCGAAAAATTTCAAGCATGGAAAATTTGTCTAACACCTCGGCGTACTATGACATATGCCAGCATACTAGGACGTATGCCAACATGCTCTTAACGTATAGAAACATACCCATAACGTATTTGACGTATGCCAGCGTTTTAGCCAAATTTTGCCTACGTCAGACATACGCTGGCTAAATTTTCAAGGTGTGACAGGGCCTTTACTCTCAGGAGAGCCAGGAAACAACATCTGTCCAATCTCAAGTATGAACTTTCAAACTTGTCTCCCTCCTTTAAAACCTGGTGGTGCCTTGTCAAGTCCGTCTGAGGTGTATGCTTCCCTTACCTCTTTTTAAATGGCAACACATAGTTGATGCCCAGTCAGTGTCTGGCTTGGAAGGCCAGCTTTGCTATCTTGCTTACCCAAGAGAGATTATGGCTAAGAGTAAGACCCAAGAGTTTTAGTGACTGAACCTCGTTGAGAGGGTTGTCGAGAAAGTAGATGGTAGGATTTGTGATACGGTCCTTTTAGAGAGAGTGAGTGAGTGTGTGGAATTTCTCAGGAAGAAAGACATATTCCAAGTGTTTGACCAGTTTGTGATTTTGTCAAGGTGTGAGAAGAGGGAAGAGGAGAAGGAAGAGGCTGCTGCCTGTATTTCAGAAGGATGACAGATGTCATAGCAGAGAATGGAGTTACTGTATCAGCAAAGAGATAAAGATGATTTTACAGTCAGAGAGATCATTGATGAAGATTAGGAATAAGATGGGGCTGAGAACACTGCATTAGGACAATGCAGCCTTGACAGAGAGAGGAGATGAAAGGGTTTGGATGAGAGCCACACATTGGCTACGAAAGTGGAGGAGGTCAGCAATCCAATAGTGGAGTTGACCTCGGATTCCATTGGCATACTGTTTGTTGAGCAAGACGGGATGCCGGACTGTGTCAAAAGTTCAAGATATGTCCAGTGAGACGGCCTTGATCCGGTCTGATATTGAGGGTGTTCATGCCTTGAATATTAAAAGTTCCATAACACACCGAACCTGTCCAACAAGTTTTGTCCGAATCCGTCCATAACTTTTTCAGATATTGTGCTGTGTGTCATTTCTGCCCGATTTCTCAATGGTGAAGAATCATTTAGAAAATATCAGATGCAAATCCAGATTTGGATCATCACCAAAATTGCCTCACTTCTGTATTGTCAAACACCCAACATATACACCTAGTTTCATCTGAATCCGTGCACAACCTTTTGAGATATCCTGTACAAAAACAAACAGACAGACAAACAGACAGAAAGGCGTGAAAATATAATCTCCTTTACCTTCGGTGACAGAGGTAAAAAATTTAAAAAAAGATAACAATGGTTGTAATCCAAAAAGGTGAGGCTATGGTATATTTTGATGTGGTTTCACTCTTCAGCAATATCCAATACAAGTTGAAATGGCGTTGATTGTCATGCTTGATTTGTTGAAACATTCTATGGAATGGAAAAGAGCATATCAGAACAGCCAATTAACAACTGAGGACTTTGCTAGCCTGCTGGAGATGTGTCTAAATAGAACAACCTTCATCTGTGACAATTATTTGGACATTTCTCCAAGTTTTGTAGCCTTTGTTTTTGTTTCCTCGTGTCTCCTGTGACAATTCATCACATTTGTGGGATCTCCTCAAGAAAATATGCAGTGTGATACCTGCTTTTTAGAGACAAAATCAGCTACATCTATTGAACAAAACTTCAGAACAACCTCTTGAAGGCAGCCACCATCGATAAAAAACAACTGATTTGTGAGCGGCATAAAAAGCATATGGACACTGGTAGCATCCTGCAGAGCAAGTGGAAATGAAAGCCAAACACAAGTGGTGAGGATGTTGAACACTTTCTTGAGTCATTCAAGTGCATTCCTGATGATTCCATTCGGATTTGGATGCTGATCTTGAAAAATCGTGCAGATAATCTGTCAGCGATGTTATTTCACATGCAACAAATCACAACATTGTATCCAATGAATTGTTTTATTACTGTTTTAATTTGGAATGGGAATTTGCAGACAAACTGTATGCACACCAAGTCTGTTGGCAAAAATATGTCCAAACTTATAAAACCAATAAATATGAAACAAGTCATGAAAGCAGAACTTACCAAGTTGCTGAAAGGTTTCCTGAGTTTTCACGATTGGTAATAGTTCATGGAAGGCAATGCAAACTCCTTTGCTTTCAACCTCATTCAGAATCTGATTTAAACCTGTTCGACCAAAATCATCATCAACAGCGAAAGCACCAACAAACACCCATTTAAAATGGAGCACCAAGCGGGTGATGGCCTCGGCGTGGTGCAAATCACTGGGTACAGTTCTCATAAAATAAGGGAATGTCTGCTTTTTACTTAAACACTTGCATGCTGCAGCACCACTAATCTGGATGATCAAAATGATTTCCATGAACTTACATGAAAAAAACATGTAAATGTCATGACCCCATTGTTTTAGTAATTTTTGCTGTGTGGAGTTAAAGTGCTGACCCATATTTTTGTTCAACTAAATTGACATATTAAATGTCCAATTTATGTCTATGAGTCAATCATCTTTGATCAGGTCACAAAATAAAGAGAGGGGCACGTGTATGCCATGAAGTACTGCGCTTGTATCAAGTTTGAACAAAAGCGGACCTTGCATATCTGTTACATAAATGTGTCCGCAACCATTTCTCAAATTGGTCACCAGTCTGCCATCATAGATCTGATCTCGAAAAAACAATGAATTGCTTATGTAAGCCTTAATTCTTTATCTGTTTGCAAAGTTTGAACAACATTGGTAAACGCTTGTTCGAGAAATGGTTGAGGACGTATTCAACATCAGGATGGCCGCCAGTCGGCCATGTTGGATTTGTTGTCGACAAAAAATGACGTGCAGATGTAGACTATCCTGTGTTTTCTTTGTGCCAAGTATAAATAAGATCAATTGGTCAATGCATATCCGAGATATGGTTGTGGACACACACACTGACATGAAAATGGAGATCAAATCCAAAAGCCCCCATTTTAGACGAAGACCAACGGGGGCTAATAAACTGAGCTAACAGTATGACCAAGAGAAGTGGGTACCAAAGTTTTTGGCATGACATTCCTCTTTTCGTTTTCACCAAACTCTTACCTCCTACCCCCCCCCCACACACACACACAAACTTTTTTATTGAAAAAATTCATTATTTGCACTCATATTTATATTTCTGGGGTTGGCTTGGGCAAGTTTGGCCCAAGTCTCTCATGAACCGGCTGGCCAGGCCTGACGTTCGACGAAGGTTTCGGCACGACTTTATAATTTGTTTTGACTGACACTGATAGCTCACCTCCTCTTTGTGAATGACACTGTCGGAACTTTGAAGCCCACCAACTAATGCTGGCAGATGGGATGCCAGTTTATAATCCATCTGAGAAATGGCACACATTGACGAGTCACCCTGCATGTGAAGCACATGGATGACAGAGGCGCAGGTAAAGTTCAACGAGGGCAAGTGAAAAGGTGGGGTAGAGGTACCAAGGTTACGAAAGCCAGGGGAGGTACCAAGGGAAGCATTGCTCTGAGCTAACTAAGCAGGAGTAACGCCAATGAAAAATTAGATTTCTGAGGACTTCCTGGCATTCAAAGCAAGAGTGAAATAAGGTATGAAAATGGGAAACAACCTCAGGAAGCCTAAGGACAGTGAATCATCCAAGAGTGTGACATGTTCTGAATAAACCAAAGAAAAGAGCGAGTGGAAAGAGAAAAAGATAGATCCACAAGGAAGCTAGTGGATTGGAAAATTTTCTGTAGGTGGGCCAAGGAGAGCCTCCGAAGGGAAGAGTGATCAAAAAACGCAAGCATAAAGGGAAGCTTATAATATGTGCAAGCCACCCTCAAAATGTGCAGAAAATGCTACCACTAATAACACCTTGCCCTCCATTTGGAGTTTGGGGAGGAAACATCCAAATGACCACAAAGGTAACGGAGGAGAGTTTGATCTTTAAAGTGGCTGGAAACCCTAAAAAGGGAGTAGCGTTAAAAATGAGGAGAAACAACAATTTGGAAACGAGGATGGGATTGCGACAACCCGGAGAGAGTGAACCGGAGCAGTGCTGGCTGACTGGTGTGGACACAGGTGGCTACTTAAGGAGAGGTAGAGGGAAACTATGACAGGGTCTCTTCCCCACTCCTTTTGTTGTGTTCCATATTTGCGCAACCATACATCTGTCTCTGTGTCTCTCTGGGTGAAGCAATGTTGAGGAATTGATTTGAATTATTTAGCGGGAGAAAAGCCAGTTGTAGAACTGTGCCAGGAAAGTTCTAAGGGCCCCTTTGTGAACATCATTTAGTTTTGTAAGGATCGGAGACCCTTGGTCAAAGTCCCACGGGTTAAAATCATTTAAATTATGAGGGCTCCCTTTTGCTGATATATATATATATATATATATATATATATATATATATATATATATATATATATATATATATATATATATATATATATATGTGTTTGTTTAGGATCCCTGCTTTGCTATAGGAATATTTGAATGTTATATACTGTGTATGAATGTGTGACTGCTTCTAAAGTATATTTGTTCATTGTGCCAGAAACTGTTTTGCCTTCGAATAATGTGTAGATGTTTTGTGGTGATTTTGGGACAAAATTCTGAATGTCGATGTACAACTTTTCAGTGTGTGTGGGTGCGTGTGTCCATCGGTTTGTGTGTGTCAGAAGTATGTTGTGAATAAGAAAACCTGCCAAGGAGGTAAATTGGAAAGTGTTTATGAAAGGCAGTGATGAATGTCAGAGAAATGAAATGTGTGAACATCATTTTGACAAAGCATAGAGTATAATCAGTGATGTTCTGCTGCATAATTTAATGGACAAGAAAATGTAGATGTGGTTTGGTCTTGAGCATGGGAGAATTATGATTATTTCAGACAAAAGTCTTGATGTGAGAAACTAAATGAAATATCTATGTGGAAATGTGGGTGGTTTCAGCTGCTTGTTTCATTGTATCTTGGGTTTCTAATTTGGTTTTGACAGTCATTTGTGATTACAATATATTCCCAGAGATTCACATTGAACCATGCATGTTCTTCATGGAATATGGAATATTTAGTGCCCTGTGTGTAAGGGGTGCCACAGTGACAGTTTGTGGATGGTGACATATATATTTTTTGTATACAATGTCAAGGTTCGTATGAGAGCTGACACATAACACACAGGAAGGGGAGCATGAGATAAGTGGAGTGGGAAAAGAAAGGACAACACAGTGGGGAACAGAGACATTAGGAGATCTGTGGAAGGGAGAGGGATGGGGCAGGAAACATGGGGTACAAAAGATGGATATCAGAGGGACTTTCAGCAAGCAAAGCAGGGAATTTGAAGGAGGTGGGTTTGGGGTGTATTAACAGGGGTAGAAAAGATCGAGGCTTTGGATGGGGGAAGATAAGAGGTGGTGGTGAACAGCTATTTTGAAAGCCTGGAGGGACGAATGGGATTGAACAGAGTGTGGGAGTTTATTCCAAAGGAAGGACAAAAAGAGGAATGAAAGAGTGAAGGTGAGTAGTGATTCGGGATTTTGGCAGTTTTACCAGAAGGGTCTGGTTGGAGAACCTTGAGCGCCCTGCGGAAATATGGTATGGACAAATCGCAGACACGGCGGGGGGGGGGGAGGGTGAGACCATAGAGGAGACGATAGAAGACAGAAAGATCACCAACCTGCATTAGGTGATAGAGAGAAATAGAGACCCATAGACTCAGCATCATCGTGGGAGTTACCAATGATATTAAGTGCCTGGGTTTCCATAGCATGCAGCCAAGAAAGGTGAGATGCAGGATCACCAGCCCAGAGTGGAGAGCAGGACTCCCTAAAGCTGTGGAAGAACGCTTTGGATGTGGTCAGGAGACTAGTTGGGCCGAGGAAGGACTTTCACTCCTGAGGACTCCCAGTCGGTGACTGGCTTCGGAGGCCATGTAGGAAATGTGGCTTTCCCAGGAAAGATCAAGGCAGATAGTGATACACAGAAGACTGAATAAAAGGAATTCTACCAGAAGATTGTTGAGAAATTTGATTTGGGGGGGGGGGGGGGTTCTAACCGGTCTCTTTCGAGAGACAAAGTGAGAGTGTGAGATATGTCAGGATTGAAAGAAATGTTCCACGTGTTGGACCAGTTTGTGATTTTATCCAGATTTGCCGAGAGCGAATAAGCTGCGGCTTGCCGGTTTGAGGGATGACAGATGGTACAACAGAGGGTGGAGTCATTATAACAGAGATAAAGAAGATTTTTCACAGAGTCAGAGAGATCATTGATGAAAATCAAAAAAAGAACAGGGCCCGGAACATGCCTTGAGCAGCTCCAGCCAGGACAGGAATAGGGATGAGAGAACTCATTTTAGAGATACACGTTGGCTGCGACAGGAGAGGAAGTCTGTGAACCATGAGTTGAGATGGCATTGTATACAATTGGAAGAGAGTTTGGTGAGCAAGTCAGGGTGCCAGACCATGTCAAAAGCACATGATATGTCTAGCAATATGGCTCTGATTTCATGCCTGGCATTGAATACCTCCATCCATTTTGGGAGAGCAGAAGCAGCATATCCAGATTTGAGTGATCTGGCCTGAAACCAAATGGATGATCGGAAATCAGGCCATTGGAGAAGAGGAAGGATTTAATCTCTGAAGCGATGATGGATTCCATAACGTTGCTGATGATTGGGAGAAGGCTGATTGGTCTGTAGTTGCAAGAACCTGTTTTTGCACTTTTTTATGCAGGGCAGTTATATTTGCTGATTTCCAAGCAGATTGCAGATGACCTTGAGCAAATGATAGGGTGAATAGAACAGAGAGAGGGTGAGAAACAGCAGAGGAGCAGGTTTTTAGGACACATGGGCTGATGCCGTCTGGACCGGTTGCAGAATCCGAGTCGAGGTTTGACAGCAAACTCCACACTTTGTCAGAAGAAAAGGACACAACATCCAAGTACAGTTGTGTGCGACTGGGTAAGGTTGGAAGATAAAACAATCGGTTTCTGACACAACATTTTGATGCAAACACCGTGTTTAGGCATTCAGACTTTTCACATGCGGTGTCAGCAGTGTGGTCATTTGAGGGAAGGAGGGGATTGAGGGGGAACATACACCAGAAACAGGTTTGATTTGACATCAACAGGATTTGGAGGAGGGTGAGAGGTTTGAGAGTTGATACTTGAGATTAGAAAGATGTTGTTTTCTGGCTTTTGTTCAGAGATTTTTAGTAGGAACTGAGATTACTCTCAGTTGGGTTTTCTTTCCATGAAGCAAACGTAAGTTGTTTCAGGACAACTGCCTCGCCAGAAGATTCAGTGATGCATGGGTGGGAGGAAGGGTAGGACAACTTAAGATGAGAGGTGATAAATCTGTGCATGAGGGAGAGTAAATTTCTTTGAAAGAATTAACAGGATGAGTTGATGATGGGGAAAGTAGTGAATGGAGATCATTCTTGAAGTTTGATGGCTGCTTGGAGACCCTGAAAAAAAGAGGAGAAACACACCGACAGTATGGTTTATGGACAAAATATCGTGAAATATGGATAAATATGGGATTGTTGGGAAGAATGATGGCTCGGGGAGGACAAGGTGTAAACAAGAGGAATAGAGCCGAAAACTATCAGAAGTGTAAAACTGTAAACTTAAAAAGATATGGGCTTGGGGAGGCTTAATGGGTGTGTAAAAGATCATTGTTTTGGATGGAGTATGATATAAGATGATGGTCGACAGTAGTGTTGAAGTGCTGGAGGGAAGAATGAGATTGAATAGACTGAGGATGTTGGCTCCACAAGAAGCCAAAAACAGAAACAAATGGGAGGAGGTGAGCAGTTATTCTGGATTATTGAGTTTCACGAGAACGGGATACTGGAGGACAACACAAGCACATTGGAAACATCAGAGTGGAGGGAAAAGGGGGGGGTAACAGAGCACAGAAAGGGGACTGAGGAAGCACAACAGGAAGGATGCTGGAGATCACTGCTGAAGAAATTCTCAATTCCTTCTGTACATTTGATGCATTTCTAAATAACAAACAAACTTAAGCAAACACAAACAAACATGGACATATCAATACATACTATTGGAGAGACATTTCAATATGCAGCTCAGTCTTCCTTTCAATTCTGCAGTGCAAAGAAACTTTTAATTTTTACATAGTGTTCAGTGAGATGAAGTATATTTTTCTTTCCCCATATGCTGGCACCATATGCTGGCTTGGAAGCAATTACTTTCAGATTTTGTGCAGCAATCAGCTTAATTTTGCAGGGCTATAACAGATAATTGCAGAAACCAGATGTTTGAATTCTCTCCTGGCATAGAATGATGTCAAGACTGCAGTCCTTTCGGTATGTTACTGGATTACACAAAGTTCTATAGTATCAAAGGGGAGAAGTTCAGCCCGCTTTGAACAGGAGAGGGAATTATATATAATGTGAAGCTGTCAAAAGCATCGAGAACACATCTGGATATTTCCTGAGACCAACATCCCAGTTGAGCGACAATAATATATCCAACCAATCTTGCTGGTGCCTTATATTAATTATTTCATAAAAATCACTTGGTAAGCAGAATAAGTTCAATCAATAAGGAATTCCATTATACTGAATAATGATGAAAGTTTACTTCAAAGCTCAATCTGCTTTGGACACCTACACTGGGCAGATTGATAATCTTTCAACACAGAAAATAGATATAAGGTCTCTAAAATGCAAATATACAGTATATATATATATATATATATATATATATATATATATATATATATATATATATATATATATATATATATATATATATATATATATATATATATATATATATATATATATATATCTTCTTCTTTCGGCTGCTCCCGTTCGGGGTCGCCATAGCGGATCATCCGTATGATCTGCATCGTGATTTGGCACATGTTTTACGCCTGATGCCCTTCCTGACGCAACCCTGGTCGCCTCTTACGACAAAGGGATATGGTACACCTATTTTAACCGGGGTATAAACTGACCCAGTGCACAGGTACTCATTTCGCCGACCTCGGAAGGATGACAGGCTGAGTCAACCCCCTGGTGTATTAATTCAGTGGCCAAACGGGGCTTGAACTCAGGACCTTTTGGATCCCAAGCCGCTGCCCTAACCACTGCGCCAACACCAGGTATATATGTATATGTATATATATATATATATATATATATATATATATATATATATATATATATATATATATATATATATATATATATATATATATATATATATATATATAATATATATATGTATTTATGTATTTATGTATATATATATATATATATATATATATATATATATATATATATATATATATATATATATATATATATATATATATATATATATATATATATATATATCTTCTTCTTCTTTTGGCTGCTCCCGTTAGGGTTCGCCACAGCGGACCAACAGTCTCCATTAAATTCGTTTTGTTGTCCGCATAATGATTTGGCATAGGTTTTTACGCCGGATGCCCTTCCTGACGCAACCCTGGTCGCCTCTTACGACACACAGGGATATGGTACACCTATTCATACCGGGGCATACACCGGGCCCAGTACAACTGGTACTCATTTCGCCGACCTCGGAAGGATGGCAGGCTGAGTCAACCCCCTGGTGTTTTCGACTTGGTTTATATGTATATATATATATATATATATACATATATATATATATATATATATATATATATATATGTATATATATATATATATATATACATATATTAATTCATTGTCCCAACGGGGCTTGAACTCAGGACCTCTTGGGTCCCAAGCCACTGCCCTAACCACTGCGCCAACACCAGGCTTTTTTATATATATATATATATATATATATATATATATATATATATATATATATATATATATATATATATATATATATATATATATATATATATATCTTCTTCTTCCTCTTTCGGCTTGCTCCCGTTAGGGGTCGCCACAGCGGACCAACTGTCTCCATTTTGCTCTATCCTCCACCTCTTCCATTGACACTCCAACCACCCGCATGTCCGCCCTCACCGCATCCATGAACCTCTTCTTTGGCCTTCCTCTTCTCCTCCTGCCTGGCGGCTCCATCTTCAACATCCTTCTCCTGATATACTCCGTTTCCCTCCTGTGCACATGTCCAAACCATCTCAATCTCGCCTCTCTCACTTTGTCTCCAAACCATCCTACCTGCGCTGTCCCTCTAATACACTCATTTCTTATCCTATCCATCCTCGTCACTCCCAACGAGAATCGCAGCATCTTTAACTCTGCCACCTCCAGCTCTGCTTCCTGTCTTTTTGTTAGCGCCACCGCCTCCAAACCATACAACATAGCTGGTCTCACTACCGTCTTGTATACTTTCCCTTTCACTCTTGCAGCTACCCTTCTGTCACAAATCACTCCTGCAACTCTTCTCCACCCACTCCATCCTGCCTGCACTCTCTTTTTCACTTCTCTCCCACACTCTCCGTTACTTTGGACAGTTGATCCCAAGTATTTAAACCAATCCACCTTCCCCACCTCAACTCCTTGCAACTGCACCATACCACCACCCTCCCTCTCATTTACGCACATGTACTCCGTCTTACTTCTACTGACTAACTTCCCCTTCTCTCCAGTGTGTACCTCCACCTCTCAAGGCTCGATTCAGCCTGCTCCCTACTCTCCCTACAGATCATGATGTCATCCGCGAACATCATGGTCCATGGAGACTCCAGTCTGATCTCGTCCGTCAACCTGTCCATCACCATTGCAAACAGGAAAGGGCTCAGAGTCGATCCTTGGTGATATATATATATATATATATATATATATATATATATATATATATATATATATATATATATATATATATATATATATATATATATATATATATATATATATATATACATACACACATACATATATATTGTTACGGTTCTAGGAACTGTATGCATGCAAACACAGGTGCCTCGAAGTTTATTATGCCTTTAAGTATATGTGTAGACAGAATCCCTCTTTGTGTGTCGTGAGAAATCGAAGGGGTGCATTGCGATGTTTTTTTAGTTTGGGTAATAAATCTTTATTTCCCCTCTTATTTGAACCACAGTACCTTTTTCTCGCTTTCCGAGGTGAATTCTTTGTGAGCTACCTTTTTTTTGGCGAGTGCAGTCACCCGTGGAGGGGGCGGGCTCCCGGCATGGCCGAAAACCCCACCCAGAAGGGGCGGACCCATGAAGGCCCTGTCCAATCAGGGTGGACAGTGACATCAGTTTTGTCCAAGGTCCCACCCCACTGAGTGATGTCGATGGACTATGAAGGGACCCTCTGAGTTGCGGGTTTGTTGGAGTTCAGTCAAAAGGCCCAGTTCAGTTCTGCATTCGCTGGGGCGTTCGCTGGAGCTTTGCTGGAGTTTTGAGTTTGGTGTACGAGGAGGATTGACTGAGAGCTTTTTCACGATTCTGTGGGTGGTGGGGCATGGTCGTTCTTCGTTGGTGGAGTGGCCACCTGGTCGATTCCGATAATGACCGAGGACACCCGACCTCGACCGCGTCTCTCGCTGGGTCCTGTCCACGAACCTGATCCCCGCCCTGGCACTCCGCTCTGCTCGATTTCCTCTGCAGACATGAGCACCACGCATGTGACTGCGGGCCGAGCTGCACGACCATTGGCAGGTGCTGCACCATGGAGCAACCCCTCCCTCCAACGTGCAGGTGCCCAGCCGAGCCGCGACCCCAGCTTGTCTCTCTCCCTGGCTGCGAGGTTCCTTGTAATTCACCTGGGTTTTACAACTCTCTGCTAAGTACAACTGCATAAGTGTTTTTGATCATTGTAAATCTCCTGTGTATCCGCAATAAGCTTGCTCTGTGTCCTTCTTGCTGTAAATTAAACAATTGTAGAAATGTTCACAGTTGGTTTCCGTCCTTTCTTTCATTGGTCAAGCATGGTTCGGATCTGAGTTTTACCCGGGTCTTTGTTCCCGTTAATCTGCTCATCCTCGCCGGCATGGCTTTGGCAGTTCCACTCGACTGCACCCGAACCGGAGTTGGTAGTCGGAAGTTGGAACTCTACCGTAGTCAGTAGAGTGAGCCGGTTCGAGCAAGACGTGCCGCCAGCAACCCCCTTATGGTAAAACTACCAAAATCACGAAACACTGCTCACCTTCACTCTTTCATTCATCCTTTTCCCCGCCTTTGGGACAAACTCCCACACTCTTTTCAATACCATTCTTCTCTCCAGGTCTTCGAAACAGCTGTTCACCACCACCTCTTATCTTCCCCCATCCAAAACCATGATCTTTTCTACCCTTGTTAATCAACGCAAACCACACTTCCTACAAATTCCCTGCCTTCCTTCCCGAAAGTTCCCTGTTGTGTAAGGTACTGGACGTCCCTGTGGTGTCCATCTTTTATACCCCGTGTACCTCGCCCCATCCCTCTCCCTTCTACAGATCTCCTAATGTCTGTTCCCCACTGTTTTGTCCTTCCCTCTCCTACCCCTCTTGTCTAATCCCCCCCCCTTTTTGTTCGTTGTGTGTTGGCACACATACGATCCTCAATAAAGTATACCAAAAAAAGGCTGTAGGGAAAAAAAAAAACATTTCATCGGAGGTTAGGAGATCCATCGTTGATCGTTGATGCACCGTCTTTTACACCAACTTACTTAACAAATTCCATTAATTTCATGCATTTTTCGGTCCTTTCTGACAACCCTAATACAGTGCGTTTCCTGTTTGGAATGTTTTTTTTTTATTATTATTTGGCTGCCAGACAGACAGACGGACTAAAACAATTACCTTACGACTCTAGTGTGTGTGAACTCAGGAATAAATTCAATACAATTTTACAATTCAGAGCTAAACTACTGCTAAACTGCAAGTTCAAATTCTGATTCATGTTCTCATTTGTGATATACATTGTTCAAACTATAAAATTCAATTGAATTTAAGTTGTTCCTCATTCAAAGACTGACATCGGGCTGTCTGTCTGTGTAAAGATAAACAGAGTGAACCTATTGCTTAATCCCACTTTGAGGGACGAACATGGCATAACTGCATGGTGATGAGACTCAAAAAGTATTATTTTAATTTTTTCTCCAAAATGATCAAATAAATTATAATTTAATGTAACTGCTTCGTTAAAGCTAATCACTGTTTGAGACAGAAGTGTGCAAATTATCATTAATTTGTCTTTCAATTACAATGTCTGGGGCTATTATTGCCAAAAGTAAATTATAATTTTGTATCTGACGATGAATACGAACGTACCTGCGGTGTGTGAAAAATCTCCAACAGATGATCAATCGCCACTGTTTGTGAAGAGCTCAATACAGTCACCACGACTTGGTAAAAACAAGGATCCACATTTTCTGAACTTGGCTCGATGTACTTTAGTGAATTTTCAATTGATTTTTGCATTCGGAAACAATTGTCATGGATGACGTAACCAAGAGTGATGTTGGAAAGTAACATTTGACTTTTATTGATTTCATTTATTGCAAAGATCATGCTCATGGTCCATTGAAATCCCCTTTGATCAAACCTAAAATAAAAAGCCAAATAAAATGAGGTTTCCTATGCAGTGCTCCTCAAGCCGATCAAGCTGCACACACAAATTTAGAATTGTAATTTTCTCTTGTTTCACCTCTATCTTTGTTGTTCAGAAGGGAGGACAGGAGGGAGTAGAATAGAAGAAGGTGAGTCTCAAATTCAAAAGAACTGTGGCAGTCTCATCACAAGACTGATGTGGATTAAAAGAAAAAAAAGTACAACAAAGCATTGAACAAAAAGTATTCTTTCAGATTAATTTTCCAGGTTCTGGTTAACAGCATCCCTATGTATTGTGGCTGTGCCACTGATGCAGTGCCCTTGCAGGTCAGTGGAGGAAATTGGAAGTTGATCAGGGTGCCGGTGATAACTCACCGACTCTTCATGAGTGGGTTCCTCCAATTCATACTGGTGTACTGGCCCACAGTTTATTGCATATCTGATGGATGACACAAAAATTGTATTGCCCCGGAAAGAAAACAGGGTGACAGTTTTAAAGCAGGGTAGAGATTCAAATCTCGGCTCGACAGTGTACACATCTATCTCTCGACTGTCCTATCCCACCAACCCAAAATCATTGCGAATTGCAAATGCACCAATTAAAACAAAAATTCTGTAATCTCCTTGTGTCTGGCAGCTTGGCTGCTGGCTAGATATGATTTTCATGTTGTGCAACTATGCCACTGATGCTGTGCACAAATACCAGTGCACTGGTACTCATTTCACCAACCTCAGAAGAATGGCAGGCTAAGTTCACCCCACCTTGTGTTAATTGATCAGCTGACAGGGCTCAAACTCAGTACCCTGAAATCCCAAGACAGCCACCTGAAACAGTAAGCCAACACCAGGCGAATTTCTGTAATCATAATGGGGTATATATTTGTGATTAAATAACATAATGAAAATAACATTTCTCCAACTTAATAAAATCACGTCCCTGCAATCAGTGGAAGTAAAAACTGACAATAAAATTTAGCAATCATTATTTGTTATTTTATTAAGCCGGAAAAAAAAAACATCCACAATTATAATTTCAGGAGATTATTATGAGACATAAAAATCATGGATTAATTTCAACAGAATCAGGAAATGGGAATGGATCAAATAATTAAATAACTTTAAGGCTACTCAGAAGAGAGTACACCTCTGCCAGGCTGATAGTCTTCATATTGTGTCCTACTAATTGGCCAGATCTGGATTTGGACCTGAACTAAAATTTAATCAGCTTATTCTTATCACCGAACCAACTCATCCCCCAAGTTTCGTCCAAATCCATAGATAAGTTTTTGAGATATTCTGCTCTCTAGATATCCTATTTCTGAGATATCCAATAAGCCCTATCACTTGTGAAAAATTGTGAAAAATGACTTTAAAAATTCTCCGATCCAGATCCAGAATCGGATCATCACAAAATCTAATCATTCATCCTTGTCACATACCCACAAAATTTTGTCAAAATCCAACAACAACTTTTTGAGATATTTTGTTCACAAACAAACAAGAAGGATACAATGTATGGCACATTACTTGCAAAATCCATAAAACAAATTTCACCTTTAAAAAATGATTGGTAGTTGCATTCAAATCCAATTCAATTTTCAAGTGAAATGGATGAAAATTGGCAATTTTAGAAATCAGGTTTATTTTGACTTTTTGGCCTATGTTGACCTCTTGGCATATGCTGACCTCAAAAATACTTGTTCGTTGAATTCAGTATCTTGATGTGCAAATCTTCAAATTTTAAATCAAGGAAATGAAAATTGAGGATTTTAGAAATTCCACCTTAGTTGTTGAACCTTTGGCCTATGTTGACACAAAACTAATTAATGGTTCAATTCAGTGACCTAAAACATCAATCCTCTTCAAATTTCAAGTCAATCGGATGAAAATTGAGGATTTTCGAAATCTCACCGAAGTTGTTGACATTTGGCCGATGTTAACCTCAAAAATAAGTGGTTGTTGAATTTAATGACGAAATATATAACTTCCCTTAAAATTACAAATCAATCATGTGAAAATTGACAATTTTCGAAATTTGGTCTATGTTGAACTTTTGGCATAAGATGACCTCAAAAAGAATTGGTGGGTGAATTCAGTGACCACATCTGCAAATCTTCTTCAACTTTCTCATGAACTAGAAGCAAATTGAGGATTTTATAAATTTGAAAATGCTGTTCATCTTTGGCCTTTGTTGACCTTTTGACAACAAAAATAAAAGGCTTCATGCTTTTGATGAACTCCTCCATGTGGTGAAGTTTTCTGAAGATCGGTTTAAAATTGTGAGCTCGAGGCGATAAACATAAAAACAGACAAAGAGACAAAAAAGACGTCATGCATTGCACGATTCTTCTGAAATCCAAAAATCAAATTTGACCTTAATAAACAATTGGTGGTTGAATTAAATAACAAAATACACAATCCTCTTCAAATTTCAAGTCAAATGAATTAAAATTGACAATTTTAGAAATATCGATTTCAATCTTTTTGTCTATGTTGACCTGAAAAATACTTGTTCGTTGACTTTGGTGACACGATATGCAAATGCTCTTCAAATTTCAAGTTAGTCATATTAAAATTGAAGATTTTAGAAATTTGGCCGATGTTTACCTTTTGGCCAATGTTGACCTTTTGAGATGAAAAATAAATATGATTTTGTTGGAGCCCCAACTTCACTATTTGGTGAAGTTTCGAGAAGATCGGTTTAAAATTGTGACTTTTAGACGATTATTGATGAGCAACATGACAAACAGAAGCGATCAACGTACTTGTCAAAAAATTAGTTTTTTTGCCAAATAACAAACAGACAGACAGCGGTTAAAATATAACCTTCATCCACCTTCTGCGGCGGCGGTAATAATCGGAGATTTTGGAGAAAATAGAAAAATCACAGTAAAAACTGCTTCGATGTGATACTGGGAATCAAAAAAAATTTGACAGAGCAAATCAAGGAAATAAAGCAACTGCAAATTCAGGATCATATTTGGAGTTAAAATCAGGAAATCATTGTCATGACAGCAATGAATTATATTTAGCTTCTTACAAATTCCACTTGAAACCATGAAATACTGTATATATATATATATATATATATATATATATATATATATATATATATATATATATATATATATATATATATATATATATATATATTTTCCTTGCAGGTGCCTTTCCCTGCAGGTTTTTATTGCAGGTGCCTTTCCCTGCAGGTGCCTTTCCCTCCTTTTTTTTGGATTACTTTGTCAAGGATCACATAAGAGTTGTTACACAGAATATATAGAGAGGAGACAAGAGCGGGCATGAGAGGGAAGCACAACTGTCGGGAACAGGGACATCAGGAGATCTGTGGAAGAGAGAGGGATGGGGCAGGGTACTCGGGGTAAACAAGATGGACATGACCGGGACTTTCCTTCTTTGTGTTCTGTTTTATTTGATAAGAAAACAACCCTTGTATTATTGATAATTTGAAAGATAAACAAAATCATTCTTTATATAATTGGTGAAGTACGGTATCGGTTTGTCGTAGCTTTGTGTGTGTGTCTTTTGTAGGTTGTTTGTTTGTAGGTTCTATGAACTACTGAAACACTTGGAGAGAACGATTTGAAAAAAAAAAAGTTGGGGAAAAAAAAAACAACTTCGTCCTCATGTTTCACAGTGTGTGTGTGTGTGTGTGTGTGTGTGTGTGTGTGTGTGTGTGTGTGTGTGTGTGTGTGTGTGTGTGTGTGTGTGTGTGTGTGTTGGGACCAAATTCTCTTGATTGAAATGTATATTGTGTGATGAAGCAAGTATTAAAAATCATTAAAAAAATATGTTTGAGATATTATGGAAGTGAGGGAAATATTTTGTCAGTAATAATAGTTTCTTCACTCGAACTTGAAATAAAAACAACACACCATACCTTAAGCAGTGAACATCTCCTGGAGGTTCTCTGAATGAATGTTCAGGTGTTGCCATTGTTCCATGAATTGGAAAAAGTCCACCAATCATGATATCTCCATGTTGTTCGATCCCATATCGTTCAACATGAGTCCGAGGCATGCACGTCCTACCGCTCACAAACGGTACGAACAGACACAGTACAAATCTAAAACATTGTGTGATGAATGAAGTACCTTCAAATACAAACATACTGAATTTCTGAACACAGACGTCACTTACAGGTAACAATATGTTCTCTCTTCAGTGAATATTGTAATATAAAATGTTTGACTCCAAAGCTGTGCCAACACACATGATGTTTTTAACTGAGTTTAAACTCCGATTGAATTACCTTGTTATTCACCTTGGCAATGTTCAATTTAAATTAAACTATCACCACCTGAATTAGCAGATCCCAAAAATACCAAAGCATTCACATAATTACCTGACTCTCTGGCCTAATTACCTGTGTGAGAAAGATACATTGATGTGGGTTTAAAGCTTTCATTATAGTCCGGGAGAAGTGGGGGTGAACCTGGATTTGCCGGATAAAGGTTTTTTATTTGCTGTTTCTTTTAACCTTGGGGTAGCTCTTCATGATTCAGGGGGGTGACCGTTTGCAACCCTTGGGCAATTTGCTATATTAACCCTTTTGTGCCGGTAAACGCATAAATAATGATAAAATCAGTTTTTTTTCACTATTTATTGCAATGAACCCAACCAGCATCATCACATTTGCTTGTGTCGATGTCGATGGTTACAAATTATGTAACCAAAAACAACTTAAGATATAAAACAATTGTGAATTACTCAGTATTAACCCTTTCCGGGCTATTTTAACCCAGGACATAAAATTTGAACACAGACAACATATGATTGCACAATAACCACCTCATCCTTACTTTAGTCACAAATAAGGTAACCAAAAACAACTTAAAAGATAGAATAATGACTTAATACTCAATATTAACCCTTTCCTGACTGATTTTACCCAGCACAAAACATTTGAACATCTATAGACAACAGGGGTCATTGACGCATTATTGCACAAGAAAACACTCCAAAATTATGGCATGGGATTTTAATGTCATCTCTTGCTTTCTGACCTGCTGACATTGATGCAAAATAGACTGGGTTAGACACTCAATGTGTTTACTTTGACCTAAGATCAATTAAATTCGTGAAACAAACAAATAATCTGCTACTACTAGTTGCTTCCTCAATCTTCTCAAACCTTGCTACTGCACACGTGAGCAGCCAACTGCACAACGGGCACAGAGAATTGAGCAAGGCAGACCTCTGACTTGACAACCACACCTTCTCGAATTACAGGGACTTTCACTTTTGCAACCACACCTGATCATTTCAAGAACATATTCTGGAGCCAGTTTCACATCATCTGGGACTTTAATTGGTGACAGCAACTTGTTCTTGACATCTCTCATCCATCCATATTCCTCATTGTTCAGTGCTGGTGGATGGCTAGTTTCAAGCATTCGCCATAAGATTGCCTGATAGTGAGCCCTCTTGACATTTTCTGTGAAAGCCTCCTTTGTCAGTGGCAGTGTGCACAGTTTCGATGATGATGTGTGTCCCTCCCATTCTTTTTACACCAGACAAACAATCTTGTCTCAGACACGTCTTTGGCTTTTTTCATACCATAGCATGCAGAGATGAAGGTTGTGGCCTGTTCCATTACAGCTGTGAATGGTGCTTCAATGTCGCCTACAGCCAATAACTCATAGCCAGCCATCAGTGTTTTAAGTCCACAGCCCTTCCCTCGCCCAAAGTAGCAAGCAACTGTGTCACATCCTGAAAGAGTATGGGCAGGGAGAAGTTCATTCACAATTTTGTCATGTTTTACCACCGTCTGCTTTATGTCTACAATGGTCTTCTCTTTACTTGGGGATTCCATGGTAAGTTGGAGGGTGAGATTGGCCTTCTAGTAAAAGTGGACAAGGAGCACGAAGACATCCTTGTCATCTGACACGACTGACAGTTTGCTGGTCTCGATTGCACATTTCAACGCCTGTTGTGCAATAATAATATCAGCCTCTTCGTGGGATGTGTCGAGGTCATGTCTTGCGCTTATGTCTTCATTGGACACTTGAACTGGGCAAGGGTCTTCTCCTCTGATTACCAACTTGTGATTCCTGGTGCTACTGGTGTGGAACAACCTATCTTGAGCCAGTTCGTCGCAGATGATTTTGATGAGTTGCTTCATATTGTCCACAGAAGACAAGACAACCTTTTGCGCTGGCAGTTTTGTTGTCAGGTGCAGTTGGTGGGTGCGGGTTACTCCTGTTTCTCTCCCATCCCTTGTGACTGACGTTATGCTGAAATCATGGTCCCTAACGAATATCAAGTAGACATCACTGTCCTTCAGGTATTTTGCAACCCTACAGCATCATCATTTCTCTTTTCACATATCTCCAGAAAAGACTGTTTGTTGTCAATTTCTCAACATAAATATGCTGCTCTCCACCTAGATTGGTGCCATTTGTCCTTTTCAATGTCACAATGATCCCCACACAATAGAGAGTGCTGTCTGAAGTTGAACGTTTCACCACCAGGTTTTGACAGGGACTGTCTTGTGACTTTCCTAGGTATTGCAGAGTCTGCTTCTCTGTCATTCTGCCGTTTGTAACGATCTGTTTGTCTACTGCTTGTATATGTAGACACACAGGTTTTATGGCATTTTATAGTAAGTTCACTATTCTGGTTCAATGCTTCTTGAAGGTCAAAATGCTTCTCATCACCATAGATCTTGCTACATCGTATGATATTACTTATTTGAACAGTGGTTGTGGTGATTAATGGGTCTTTCTTCATTTCACAGCGAAACATCCACTGGAAGAAACATCTTTCCTGATAAGACTCCATAAAATGTCAACCCTGAAAATAAATAAGTGAAAAATTAGATTCTAACCTGGGAGAAAGCATTTTATAACTGTGATGGAATACTAGTACCGTACAAAGGTTCACATTTATTAGTATGGTTCCCTGCTAAAACAGGGCTGCACACACCAACAACTGTCATGCCCATTTTGATGACTGTCATTGTAAAAACTAAACTTATACAATCTGAATTTGTCTAGTATTTTAATCTGGAGATTCTATTTTACTAACTACTTCATATAAAGCTTGACAACTGGAAGTGTAGTAGCCTATTCCATGACAAACCTGCACTGCAGAGTGGGAGTGGTGC
>NC_140961.1:150006018-150031018 GCF_056783735.1 Eptatretus burgeri
CAAAGCACTACAACCGTCTATAAGTAATTATTAATGTACAGTCACTTACACAGTTTTACTTACGGGAGTCGGCGCCACAACATTCATTCAAAAGAAAAGCAGGAAAAAGACCCCATCAAAGGCAATGGGGTCAGACTGGACCTCTTGGGTCTTTATGGCATGGGACTTGGCAGACCGAACGAGTCCCACGAGACCATTGCAGGTTACCTGTACCCTCGTGGTGTCTGGCTTGGGCGACCCGCAACGTCCCGTCACCACAGCAGCTAGCGTAGCCGCGGTCGAGCTCGGGCCTTCCGTGTGGCAGGCGAGCTCTCTCCGGCTCTCTCCACACGAACGCTCTTGGGCGACCCGCGGTGCTCCTTCCCCACGGCAGCTGCAGTAGCCGCGGTCGAGCTCGGGCCTTCCGTGTGGCTCTCTCCGGCTCTCTCTACACGAACGCGCGGTTTGTGCGACACAGCAGTCAAGGCTGCGCCTCCAGCTCGCGTCTCCTTCGCGACGCCCGGACTCTCCACGCAGCTTCTTGGCTTCTGGCTTCCACCCGACTCCCCGTCCTCTCCAGACTGACTCAGACCGACCGATCGACGCGACGCGACGCGACCCGACTCGAATGGGAGCTTGACGCTCTGCTCGTCCTTTTATGGGGCTGGTGAGACGCGGTTTGGCCTCTGATCCTCGACCTCTGACCTCTGACCTTTGCGCGGAAAGCAGACGTGCGCGAGATTACCAACCTTGATCCGATGAGCAAACGTCCCGCGTCGGCCTGCAGCGATGCCGCTCGATGCAGACTCGCCGCGGCTGGTGCAAAGATGGCGTCGTTTCGGAGACGAAGGTGAAGCGATGTTTGTGGTGTGGAGATGTTGACGATTGCTGTCGAAGTGGTGAGGATGGCGTGGTTTGGTGAGAGGCAGGTGTGGTTGTGGTGGTGGAAGGCAGTTTGTCTGAAGCGGTTGTTGAGAGCGATGTTGGTGGTGGTGGTGGTTGTTGTAAAGCGGTTGTTGAGAAAGATGTTGGTGGTGGACGTGGTTGGTCCAAAATAACGATAGTAAAGAATAACGGTTAACGCAAAGATCACAGCCCATTTAACATGAATATTTCCCTTTAAACAACGGTGAGGAAATCTATCTGGACACGGACTTATCGGCCTAACTGATCTAGGGACCTTTATGGTGTTCTGTCAATTTCCACAGCCATAACAATATATATATATATATATATATATATATATATATATATATATATATATATATATATATATATATATATATATATATATATATATATATATATATATATATATATATGTATATATGTATATATATATATATATATATATATATATATATATATATATATATATATATATATATATATATATATGTCGGGGATTGTATGTACTCTAACAGCAACCAAACATGTCTATTAGTGTTTGGTTAAAACTCTTGAGTTAATTGGAAATGGGGAAAGGATAAATCTTCCCAATGTTTATCTGTGCACTGTCAAGGAACTTGTTTTTCCAGCCAAAGGGCTGGCACTGTTACAACACAGCTGGTCTTGTTGACTGTTTGAAATGGCCTTGCTGATCGGGCAGCTGGGCTACCTGGAATCTGTTGGATCACTGCCCAGAACTGCTAAGGCCCAACAACATGTAGGAGGCTACCTTTGAAAATTCTTGAAGGGAATCAAGGGTGTTGTTTCTGCACTTTCTGTGCTCTCTTATCAGCAGTACTGACAGGAGAATGCTATAAATTAATGAATGGTAATAAATCCTCTTTGACACAGTTATTCAGAGGTCGCAGTAAACTGAATATAAGGCAGTGCCGAAAGACAGCTCACCAGAGGATTAGGCTGGGTGGACTATTGTGTTCAAAGCCTGTTGTCTCCATATGCATATGTCTGATGTGCAATAAAACCTTCTCTACCAAGATCGGTGGGAACAAAGCTTGATCTTAATCATTGTGGACCTCACCTGGATCTCAACACATATATATATATATATATATATATATATATATATATATATATATATATATATATATATATATATATATATATATATATATATATATATATATATATATTTCCTGGGTGAAAATTCATTTATTTATGTCAAAATTTGCAATTTACTAAGTTTTCGACCTTGTGAACTTGACCTTTGGACAAAAATGAAAAATCGGACAAAGAAAAGTTTTAGATAATTCATTTTGCTATTCAAATACCAAAGAACCCTTTCCATTCATTCAATTCCCTAGGAGAAGATAGATTTTTGATCCTACTTCCACCGAAAAATGGCGATTTTTTTTGGCGTGGCTCCGCCCACAATGGGCATAGCATGCCCTCATCCAGGAAAACGAAACTCGACATTGATATCGAACAAATAGCCAAGTTTCATCAAGATTCGATCAAAATCCACGGAGTTATGCTCTGTACAGACAGACACACAGACAGACAGACAGACAGACACACAGACATAACAAATATAGTGGTCACTCTGGCTGACGCTCGTGAACCAAAATCATACGACTGCCCAAACTTTGAGAGCTAGGATGACAATATTTTTTATGCATAATCTTGAGGTCATTCCACACCTCAAGTCTTGAATCCATTTTGCTCTATCTCAAACACCTTACCCGTGGCGCCCCCTTCAAGTTTGTTTTTATGCTTATTTCATCAAAGCATGGATAATCCAAGGAGAGCGAAATGTCATATAGCCTATATGTCCTTATATTGTCCCTGGAATGTTCCAGAGGAAGTTTTGCACCAAAGGTCATAATCCTTGACCTTTGACCTTTAAAGGCCACAAAGGTCAATTTTTCAAAGTTGTGGGAATCGAACCGGGTTTTCCACCTTCTTCGACGAACGAACTCCAATAAGTTATAGCACGTATCCTGTTTCCTTATTTTAATGTCCACAACATTGCTTTGTGACATTTAGAGGTTATGCAAAGGTCAAATTTTGAAAATTGTTGAACCAAACCGGGTTTTCGACATTTTTCAGCTAACAACCTGTCACCCGTACCACATCATGTTGATCATTTTTATACCTTGGTCAAAAATTATCACATTGTCTCATCCTTGACTTCTGAAACAATCTACATCGTCAAATACCACTCGTGAACCATTGTTGTCTTCAGACTTGTTTGTAACATATCCGTTGTCCTCTTTGTAAAGGGATGAATGGAATCAGCAAAGCATGTTTGAATGATACAAAAGTAATAGGGAACAAATACATAAAGATAACATGTACAATGTCACAAATTGCTAATGTGTAATTGTTTGGCAGTGTTGGTTCAGTAAGATATTAATGCTTGCACACCGATGACTTGATGTAGATTGAAGAACAAATTGTTTTGGAAGTATATGACTGTCTCATAATTGTTCAGACGAGATGTTGATTCTAAAAGTTGAGGAGAATAAAAAGTTGAAGATTTATAATGTTGTCGTTGAATTTTAAACTGTATGGAAAAATCAAGAGAGTTTAATTGTTTTCTGGGTACTTCCAGATTGTAACCAATTGCTTTGTGTATACTTAACGGGTAAGAAAATTTGAGATGGGAGAAGAAGACTCAGTCATCATCAGTTGCTTTACTGTTTGCAGCTATTTGAGAGTATTCTTCATGCACTGATTGTCCTTTATCTTTTACGTAAATACACGTTGAAAACTTTTTCTTCAGGGTTTGCTGAACATGGATGTCGGATCGGCAGTTCATCCTTCCATTTCATCAAAGTCAAGTTTCCCGGTCCAGATACGTTGTGTTTTACTTTTTTATTTTAATTCCTGTTTTGCTGGTCATGTTTTTCGTTGAATTTTAAATGCCAATCCACATCTTATTGTGTTCAATCGTCAAGTTCATGTCCCTGGTAAAGTATAGCTAACTAGTGCTCATCAAGTTGTTGCTTCTGCCTCCACTTTTATCCCACTTGCTTCGTTCTTTCTCCTTTTTCCCCAGGTATTGATACTTCTGATCCCTCAGCTTAATCCTTTTCTCCTCCACACTCCAAAAAAAGAAAAACACTTATACACTCAGAAAAAAAAAACATTATAAAAATAGGACCACTGCATCTGTAGCTTATCTGGGCCCTGGCCTAATGTTATGACCCAAATTTGGTAGCATTCTTAAGGAGGGTCTGGAAAATAAATTTTTATTTAAAGAATTTACATATTTTCCCATTAATTTACTAAGTCGGCCATTTTGACACAGTTTTGGTCATATGATTGGGTTGGCTTCAGGAATTTAACTTCAGAACCCTGTGCTAATGTTATAACTCAAATTTGGTTGCATTCTGACTGGTGGATCTGGAAAATATTTTAGAAGGAATTGATTCTCCACCATTTTTACCTATTTAAAGTCATGTAACTGGAACGAGCTTTTCAATCCCCATTACCGGTCAGGAATGGAACCTTGCTGCCAAATTTCAGCAAGATCGGCCCATTGGTTTGGCCGGAGAACTCAAAATAGGAGACGGACAGATGGGCAGATGAACAAATGGAGCACGATGAGAATACCTTATCTGGAATTCCATTTCCAGATAAGCGAAAAACAACTTTATCTCCCGTGCTCAATTACTGCTTCATTCCCTTTCCCTTCTTCTTTTCAAAATCCAAAACTGATCCATTACCGAATAAAATGTCTCTTCCATTAAAAGCTTTAATAACATTTTTTAAAGCTTCAAAAATGTATTTTAAAATGCCTCACCATCCTTACTAAACCATGAGGAACATCCCATTGATTACTCTTTATCAAAATCTCATAATTTTCTCTTCACAAGGCTTATTACCCAAAACTAATTTGCTCACAAATTCTTAGTTCACCCAGCCTCCTCATGCACCGAGTCAAATATTCCTCCACGTCATCAACCACAAATGTAATCACCACTCTACTCTTGAAGTCTGTCATTGTTTATCCAGTTTGGAAATCCTGACATACATTTTGCAGAGATTATGCAGTCAATTCAGGTATGGGAGCATGTGCCGGAGCAGAGCGTCACTGCTACCACGTTCCGCCGGTACTCCAGGGGCCTCTGTCTGGCCATCCCCCAGGCAGATGCCTGGCACATCCACATCTCTTTGAGATGGTGACCAACCTGCTGCAACCCAGAGGCATGTGATTGGCCCATTGTCATCCTCCACTCATGAGGATTCCTCGCTGCGATTATCTGGGGAGCAGGATCAGTGTCAGAAAAATGAGCCACGTGTCCGTACAGCTGCAGCTGGTGCTCACGGAGAATGCAGATAACAAATCTCAATTGAGTCTCTCTCAGCAACCGCTTGTTGGACACAAAGTCCGACCAGCGATGGCCAAGGATTCTACGAAGAGGTCTGGCACCAAAGGAATTTCGTCGCCATCTCAGATCCCTGGTCAGAGTCCAAGTCTCACATCCGACAGTAAGACTGGAAGCACCAAGGAACTGAAGACTCGGACTTTCATCCTCCTGCCCAAATAATGACAGCACAATACCCCATGATCCAGGGAATCCATGACTCCACAGGCCTGACCCAGATGTCTATTGACCTCTGGCTCACAGCCAGCAGAGACATGAATATCATTGCCAAGGTAAGTGAATCTCTCCAGGACCTCAACATCCTCACCACAAACATGTAAAGACAAGATCGCAGCATCCAAGATGTCATTGAAAGCCTGGATCTTTTTTTTGACACAGGAAACTTTTACTCCCAGTGGCTCCGACTCCTCATCCAGCACCTTAAGGACCCCAAAAATATATCCAGTCTCCAAAAAGATGACTGAATCACCTGTGAAATCAAGGTCAGAGATCTTGACATTCCCAAATGAGGCACGGCAGCTTGATCTTTCTGAAATCATCCCCAGAATCCAGTCCATACAAGCAGTGAAAAGTGTGGGGGCCAGTATCCACCCCAAAACAAAACTCCAGTGGCAACTGGAAATAAGTTGGAGATGGAATCTCCACATCTCACAGCACTTTCAGGATCAGAATATATTTCAGACATCATATTGATCAGTTTTGTTGACACCCAAGGAAGATCAACAATCCTCCAGAGGACATCCCGATTGAATGAATAAAATAATTTGCAGTGATAAACAGAGGCTGCAAGCAGCAGCGAAAACTCTCAACTGCTTTTGGTGAGGACCCGTAGGGCAAGGATACGGTCAATGGTTGACCTTTTTGATGGAAGCTTGAATGCTCTGCATGATGGTGCTCAAGCAGAAGGTGGTGACACTGTCAATAATTATGTGAGCAAAGACCTTGCCCGGAAATGAGAGCAGCGTCACCTCTTGGTAGTTGTTGCAGTCCTGGCGATCACCCTTCCCTTTCCAGAGAGGAACAACAAGGCCCCTCTTCCAGTCAGTTGGGATGATGCCTGTGAGCCAGGCAGAGCACAGAACTGCATGCAATGACATGCTACAGCATTTCCACCAGCCTTGAGAAGTTCAGCATGGATGCCAGAGATCCCAGGAGCTTGATCCCATTTCAACCGGATCAACTGTTTCCACAAGCGAAGTTGGATCACAGTTGATTGGACGGTCAGCAATAGGGAGAGTAACATCCCTGAAGTCCAACACGCCATCTGGTGGATCAGCCTGATATGGCTACTCAAAGTTACCAGCCAAATTGGCCTTCACTTCGGACTGCTCTGTCAAGAGCCCACCAATCTCCACTCTAATTGCAGCACACTGAGAGATGTGCTTTGAGGAACACAATGCACAAATTCCCCTCTAAGCAGAATGAGAATCACCTGACTACGGGTGATGTTCTACTCTCTAGTAGATTCCTCACACATCGGCCTCCTTTTCTACCCTCAGTGCACTTGCAGTTTTATGCTTCAACTCCCTGAAAACTCAGGTCTGCCTTTAAGCCTGGCCCTCTGACATTGTTAAATGATATCCAGTGTCACTTGAGAGACAAAATTCTTCTTCGCCCTTCGTTGCGTTACAAGATGTCCACCGGCAACATCAAGGATGGTGGGTGTGAAGGCACTCCACAACTCTTCAGGATTCCCCAAAGCACCCAGACCCCCACACTCCCCACTCAGACTATTCGCAAAGTGCTAAGCGACCCTCTCATCCTTGAGCTTACCATCATCCACCCAAGGCGAGGATGGTACCATTCTCCTGGAGTTAAGCTGCAACTTCAGAGTTGCTGTCACAATCCTAAGGAACTGAGCACTCTGGCAGACCATGCAGTTCTGGATCATCCTCCAGCGTCCATCAATGAGCACATGGTCAATCTACTTTGCATCACCACCAGCGTATGAATACCAAGTCCAGAGATGATCCTGTAGGCGCTAAAACCATGAACCTGCCACCCCAAGTCTACAAATTCTTGCAAAGTCAAGGAACTTAGTTATATTCTGGTTCACAGTTCCAGACCCATGGGGACCAACATATGTCTCATAACCATCCATATCAGTTCTATTTGATGCAATGAAATCCCCCAACACAATAAGAGTATCTCTCTTGGGGCTCTTATAAACCATAGACTCTTGCGTGGCATAGAATGTGTCCTTCATGGTGAGATCACTCGCCTCAGTCAGAGCAAAGACAGAGACCAGGGAAACGACACCCAGGGAATGACGAATCCTTCGTCTCATTTTACGCTCCTTGACCGGTGTTACTTCAATTATCATTGGAGTCAGCTTATTGGACACAGCTTCAGCAACTCATTCGGCATGTTAACCATCAAAGTGACCATACCAACAGTAGGTGTAACCACCGGCCATGATATTGTCACTGTCCGGTGTCTAAAACTCAGAGTGCTGCAATATCCATGTCCAAACAAATGAGTTCAGATGATAAAATAGACAGGTGATCATGCTCCCTTCGGGATAGGACATTTGAGGCACCCAACCGAAAGGATCACCTCGGTTTAACCCAAGGAGACCACTGTCTGGTGGATGACACCTCAACACCACTCTGCCACACACCACTGAAATCTGACACAGGAAGTTTACTGCATGCTTTTCCAACTATCATTAAGGAATGGGGTGTGAAAGGCTTTGACCCCCATCCCATCATCCGGAGTGCTTCCCTGCAAAGAGCAGGAGCACAGTAGGTACTCCCATGGAGTTAGTTTTCAGTTTTCTTTGCATGAATGTATTTTGAGGAATGAAGTGTTTTACGATGGCCAGAGTGCAAATTCTGCAACCAACCTCCTAAAAACAGTAACAAAACTGCAGGAGGATGTCCCCAGATGCATATGGGCACTAGAAATGGATGGCTGTTAGCTCACAAGGAGCTCCTCATAAACAATACTCACCGGAAAACCTGGTAGGAGAGACGAATTATTCGCTGGAAACCCGACCATGAAATAGTTTAGTAAAGGTTTACAGGGTATCAGTAGCGAGTAACAGATCTAAAGGTGCCTGTCTTGACAAAATGTGGATATGATACTAAATTGCCATTAACGTCAATTCGTGGTTTCAATGCCCACCATCTAAGTACCCTCCAACCATTTGTTTTCCCCTCATCCAAAACAATCTCATCTCTTCTTTCCCCTCATCCCATCCACTCTTGGCTTCCACCCCATGCTCCTCAACCTCACATTATCTCCCCTGCTCCTGCCACTTTCCCTCACGGCTTTGTTTCTGCCACTGCCCCTCCTGGAAGCACTCCTGCCATGCATGCTCCTAGCTCCCCACAACCTCAGGTAGAGTCAGGTATGGGAGCATGTACGAGAGCAGCACATCGCTGCATCCACTTTCCGCTGGTACTCCAGGGGCCGATGTCTGGCCATGCCCCAGGAAGATCCCTGGCCCATCCCCATCTCCTTGAGAAGCTGCCCAATCTGCTGCAACAAGGTGCATGTGGTCGGCCCATTGGCCTCCTCCACTCACGAGGCTCCCTCGCTGAAATAATCTGGTGAGCAGGATCAGTGTGAGGAAAGTGAACCACAGGTCCATATAGCTGCAGCTGATGCTCACGGACTATGCTGAAAGAGACTCAAATAAGATTTGTTACTTGCAACCGCTCATTGGACACAAAATCCGACTATTGGTAGCAAAGCATTCTTGGAAAAGACCTGGCACCAAATATATTTAAGTCTCCATCTCAGATTCCTGTTCAAAGTCCAATTCTCACATCTGGAGAGCAAGAATGGAAGCACCAAGGACCAGAAGAGTCAGATTTTCATCCTTGTGCACAGGTGCCAGCAGCACCACACCCCATGTTCCAGTGAATCCATGACTCTCCAGGCCCGACTCAGATGTCTATTGACCTATGGCTCACAGCCATCAGAGACAGGAATACCACTGCCAAGGTAAGGGAATCTCTCCGTGACCTCACAATCCTTGCCACAAACAGGTGCATATATGACAGCAGAATCCAAGATGTCATTGAAAGCCTGGATCTTAGTTATGTCCCAGAAACCCATAATCCCAGCAGCTCGTACTCCTCATTCAGCACCACAAGGTCCCCAAAAAGATATCCAGTCACTGCAAAGATGACTGCATCATCTGCGAAATCAAGATCAAATTTCTTGACATTCCCAAATAATGCACCGCAGCTTGATCTTTCCGATATCTTCCTGAGAATCCAGTCCAAGAAAGCGTTGAAAAGTGTGGGGGGGCAGAACAAACCCCAGACAAACTCCAATAACAACTGGAAATGTCAGAGATGGCACAAATCACAGCACTCTCAGAACCAGAGTATAGTTCAGACATCAGATTGATCAGACCAATAGTAAGTATTACCACCACCATGATCTTTCCACTCTCCGATCTCTGACCTCAAAGAGTGCTAAATACCGATGTTCAAACTGGAGTTCACATGATATCAGAGAAAATGTGATCATCCTCTATTTGAAATAAGACATTCCAGGCATCCACCCGAAGGGACTGCCGAGCGTTAACCCAAGGAGACCACTGTCTGGTGGAAGACACCACAGCACCACTCTGCCACACACCACCACAACCTTATGCAGGAAGGTTGACCTCCAAAAAAAAACAATTATTTTAGAGGTCAACATACTGGGGCCAAAACGTGTACAACTTTGGTTAGATTTCAAAAAAACTTAAATAAATGTCAATCGACTTGAAATTTGAAGAGGACTTATATTTCTGGTCACTGAATTCAACCAGCTATTTTTTTTTTTCGGTCAACATCCACAAAAAGGTCAACATAGGCCAAATGGTCAACAACAAAGGTGGAATCTCGAAAATCCTCAATTTTTATCTCATGACTTGAAAATTGAACACGATTTGCATATTAGGATATTGAATTAAACCACCAATTATTTTTTAGGGTAACATAGGCTGAGTTTCTAAAATTGTCAAATTTCATCCGATTGACTTGAAATTAGAAGAGGATTTGCAAATCAGGTCACTAAATTCAACAAACAAGTACGAGTATTATTGAGGTCAACATTAGCCAAAAATTCAACAGGGTCTTTCTAAAATTGTCCATTCTTCATCTATTTGATTTGAAATTTGAAGCGGATTTGTGAATTTTGTCGTTGAAATCAACCACCAATTATTTATAAATGTCAAATTTGTGTTATCGATTTTGCATGTGTCGTGCTATGCACGACATCTTTCTTGTTAATTGTAATATCGAAGATTTTTCAAGCATATTGGTCAGCAGATATTGTTATTCTGTCCGCTTGTTACTTGCAAAATCGAAGATTTTTCAAGTATACTAGCATGGTTTGGCTCCCTACGCTCTCCTCTCCACACGTCTTGCAGAGATCAATGTCACAGATTTGCTGTGTTGACATGACTTACACCAATCATAACAAAAACATTTCTTTTCTACAAATATATTTTGTTGTTGTTAAAGTCTGTTGTTAAATTTGTTTTGTTGTTCAATTTATTTTGTCACAATGTTGTTAAAGTCTAAGGATTCTCAATGGTCCTTGGTGTCTTTTGGGAATTCAATGTCGTTTGGGACTTTTGGGTTTTCAGGGTCTTTGGGGTATTGGTTGTCTTTGGGGTCTTCAGCATATTGTGGGTCTTCTGGGTCTTTTGGGTCTTTGGTGACTTTTGGGTCCTCTTGTACTTTTGGCTCTTCGGGGGTTTTTTGCATCTTCGGGATCTTCTTGGAATTTTGGGTATTTTGGGTCTTTTGGATATTTTGGGTATTTGGGGTCTTCTGAGTCTTCAGGGTGTTGGGAGGCGGTTCAGGCTCATTTGGGGGGGGGGGGGTTGGTGTATTTGGAATCTTTGAGATCTTCAAGTCTTTGGGGTTTTCAGAAGTATTTTCAGACTTTGGCATCTTTTGGGTCTTTTGAGGTTTTTGGGGTCTTTTGAAGCTTCGGGTTCTTCAGTGACTTTTGGGTCTTCAGGGTCTTATTGAATCTTCAGGGCCTTCAGGGTCTTTTTAAGTCTAAGCTGACTTTTGTGTCCTCATAGACTTTTGTGTCCTCGTGGACTTTTGGGTTCTTGGAGTATTTTTGGTCTTCGGGATATTTTGGGTCCTTGGGGTCTTCATAATCTTTTTGTGTCTTCTGGGACATCAGGGACTTTTCAGTCTGTTGGAGTCTTTGGTGACTTTTGGGTCCTCCAGGACTTTTGCATCCTCTAGGACTTTTGAGTCTTCAGGGTCTTTGGGGTATATTGGGTCTTCTTGGTCTTGGGTTGGTTTTTGGGGTCTTGAGGGTCATCAGCATCTTGGGGGTCTTTGGGGTCTTCAGTGTCTTGGGTTATCGAGGGTCATCAGGGTCTTGAGTTTGTTTGGGGTCTTGGGGGTGTTTGGGGTCTTGGAGGTCTTCGGGGTCTTGGGAGTGTTTGGTGTATTTAGTGTCTTTGGTGTCTTCAGGTCTTGGGGCTCTTTCGGGGTATTGTGGGGTCTTCAGGGGTCTTTGTGGGTCTTCGTGGGTCTTTGGGGTCCTTGGGCATCTTTGGTGTTCTTGAGGGGTATTAAGCATCTTGGGCCTCTTGGGGTCTTGTGGGTGTTTTTGGTCTTTGGAGTCTTAGAGTGTCATCAAAGGTCGAAGGAGTCTCAGCAGTCTAAATGGTCAAAAGGTACATTCCAATAGTACGTAAACAACAGACCTATAGTCACACGGAGAGACGGAGTGACGGACAGATATAGGGACAGATGGACGAACTCACCCCGAGACTGAGCTCTTTATTGGGGGGGGGTCTTGATGTGCCATTCTCGTTTCGCTCTTTGTGCCATTCTACCATGTGCCATTCCAGCATGCCATTATAGGTGCTCTACCATGTGCCATTCCAGCTACTCTCTTTTTTTGTCTATTTATCTAAGGAGAAGTTAATTTTTACAGAAAGTTTTCTGTAAGGCTCACTTGGCCGCACCTGGATGGGTTTGAGGGTCGTGGAGTAGCGACTGAAACCAGAATCCTATCCAGGTTCCTTCAGATGACTCAATCTTTGCTCTTTTCTTTTCATGTTTCTTCTTATGACTCCATTGTCATACTGTATTTGGCCTTCCATTTGATTCTCCCCTTTAGACACTTTTAGACGTTTACATTCACATGTTTAATACACTGTAGACCGCTTTGACTTTTTGAGAACCTTTAGACCCCTTCGACCTTTTAAGACACTGATGACACTTGAGACGATTTTGAACTTTTAGACCTATTTAGACCTTTTCAGACCTTTCAACTTTTAGATCTTCAGATAATTTGATATTTACAACTTTTCAGATCGTTGTCCTTTACACATTTACACCAAGACCATGTAGACCTTTTGTTTACAATCAACAACCTTTCATTTTAGTTCATCCTTGCATTTATTTGCCAAACAAAATACATCACACAAAACAAGTCTTGGCAAGGGTCTGCAATCTCAGCTTGCTATTTCTAGCTTTTTATTCTGTTGATATCACGTCATTGTAGTTATTGGACAACCATTGTGTTTCAATCTGTGTAACAGCTGAGATGCATGTATGGGTAACTGGATGTTTCCCTCGCTGGCACCTGTGACTTCAGCCTCCCAGGAAAATTTTGCTTTCAACAACACTGTGCATTACTCATTGGAGCTGCCAGAATATTGCCTCTGAATTTCTCTGCACTGTCTCGCCAGGTTTGAATCCTGAACCAGCTATAAACTGTCACCCTGGTTTCTCATTGCAGCATGAGGCATTAATGTGTGTGCCATCAGGAGGATGTCAAGCTGTTGGAACAATTTGACAACCCAGTGGCTATATATGGATTTTAAGGATCCCACCTTGTCTTGTATGAAGAGTTGGCGATATATTGCCATCACATTAAACAAATTACAAATTCCTTCTCTAACTCTCCTGTCAATCTACACTTTGTAAGCAAAGTGAGTGTTCCAATACACCCAAAGTTAACTGTATCATGAGCCTTGGTAACTCCTAAGTAGAAGCCTGAGCTCAACCACGACTCTTGGACACTTCTTTGCTAATGCATGAGCCTCAGTCAAACGGAGCTCAAATATGAGCCTCAGCTACTGTTGAACTAAAACACAGGCTTTGGTCACTCCTTCACTCAATCATCAACCCTTCGATCAACCATCTAATTTATTATGAATAAAATAGTTGCAATTGTTGCATAATATCATGTACATCACATTTGTACACAAATTATTTTCAAAATTTCTTGAAAAGGATAATAAAGCATTTTGGAAAGAACAAACAGCCCAGAAAACCATAAGCCATGGCCAGAACAGCAAATGTCTGCACTATCAATGAAAACTTTCCTGTAGTGCTTGAATAGGCAGGCACAAATGCTATCAAAACCAAGAAGTGGAATAGTATGCTAAACCTAATAAACCTGTGCTCATCGGTGTCTTCTGGCAAAGTCCGGACATGAAACGTCAACCAGAAGCAAGTGATTGCCAGGAGAGCTATGTATGATAGACAGCCAGCAAGCCAACCTGGTGACATCATGGAACAATCCAAAACAATGACTCCAATATGAATGTCCATTTTTTGAGTTGGCTGTGGTTTTCCAATGTAAATGAATATTGCCAATAACAAAACTTGTGGCACAGCACAGAGTGAAACAATCGTTTGTGGTCTCATGAACAAAGCCAGAAAGTATCCTTGTGAATCTGTAATGATGTTTCATTGTGTTAAAAGTAATAGCAGGCATCATGCGATTTATAATAAGGATGAACACTTGCCAAGCCGACTTGTAAATCTTATGCTAAATCAGACTTTTAAAGGTCATCTAACTTCATGTAGGTGAATAGTTAAATTAAACATGCAGTGAATAGTTAAACCTGCGTGAAATTGAAGTTGCATTAATGTTTGACGTTTCGATGCAATTTCAACTAAACTTCAACGTTCAAACAAGGAATGTCTTATGCAGAGATGTGTTTAACAGGTAGTTGTCATCTCCTGAGCTGACGAGCTTTAACGTTGATACTGCATTGCCAGATTGACCTGACATGGCGATGAACCGATCCTTATGGACAAGTTAATTCCCCCAGGAATAATGCTGTGATAATTCCCCCAGAATCAAGGCAGCAATAATCACACCAGAATTCCATTCGGATTAAATCCCCCAGAATTAAGGGCTGGTTAATTTCCCCTGAATTATGCATTGTTTAATTACATCCAGAACTACAGCTGGTTAATTCCTCAATAATTACGGCCAGGGAAATTTTCCGAGAAATGGTGTTTTAATATGACAAGCAACACCCCCATAGCCGTGCGATGATAATAAAATAAAATAAAAAAATTTGGATGTTCCCCCACCTTTAACTTCTGGGAGTATAAAACTTTACCTCCTAAAACCAACTTGATACACTCCCCCAACCAAATAATTTTTTTTAACTCATCAAATGATTCCATCATTCAGTTCATTAGTGCATACAAGTCAAACAAACAAGCAGATGCTTCTCGAATTATAAAATTATTATTTGGAAGCAAATAAATATTATGGAGCTGGTTTGGAGAGATTTATCCAGCATGATTACCCCATGTATTCTTCCTCCTCATGATCAATTCCTCCTCTTCTTCTTATTGGTTTTCTTTTTATTCACATGGAATATTTTGCAAAACCATCTTTTAACAAAGTGCTTGGTCCATTAACCCTGCCTCCATTCCTACAGCACCACCTTTCTCCATGCCTTCCACAAAACTCCTTCGACGCATCGCATGATCTTCATCTCAGAATGTTATATTTGAGAATATTAAAAAGTCTAGTTTGCAGAGGTTATCTGCCCATGACAATCAAATCCCACCCACGTTATTTTACATTGTGAAACCCCTGCATCTCATTACCCTCCTCCACATCTCCTTCCAGTTGACGCCATTCCAACACCACACCTTTGAGATGTACGCCTCTTTCCCCGATCCCCTCTCACACCACCCTTTCCACAATCCCCTCTCACCCCGCCCTTTCCAATATCCCCTCTCACCCCACCCTTTCCACAATCCCCTCTCACCCCGCCATTTCCGCGATCCCCTCTCACCCCACCCTTTCCATGATCCCCTCTCACCCCGCCCTTTTCACGAAACCCTCTCACCCCACCCTTTCCAGGATCCCCTCTCACCCCGCCCTTTTCACGAAACCCTCTCACTCCGCCATTTCCGCGATCTCCTCTCACCCCACCCTTTCCATGATCCCCTCTCACCCCGCCCTTTTCACGAAACCCTCTCACCCCGCCCTTTCCCCGATCCCCTCTCACCATGGCCTTTCCACAATCCCCTCTCACCCCGCCCTTTCCCCGATCCCATCTCACCCTGCTCTTTCCATTATCCCCTCTAACCCCACCCTTTCCATGATACCCTATCACCCCGCCCTTTTCACGATCCCCTCTCACCCTGCCCTCCCCTGATCCCGTCTCACCCCGCCCTTTCCATGATCCCCTCTCAAAACACCCTTTTCACGATTCCCTCTCACACTGCCATTTCCACGATCCTCACTCATCCCGCCCCTCAAGGCCTGCCATCACCCCACCCATCCAGGCCCACCATCACCTCGCCCCTCATTGACCACAATCATCTTGCCCCTCAAGTCCTGCCAGCATCCGGCCCCTCAATGTCCGCCATCACCCCGCCCCTCAAGGCCTGCCATCACCCCTCCTCTCAAGGCCCGCTATCTCCCCGCCTCTCAAGGCCCGCTATCTCCCCGCCTCTCAAGGCCCGCCATCACCCTTGCCCTCTCAATGATCACAATCATCTCTCCCCTCAAGGCCTGCTAGCACCCTGCCTCTCAAGGCCCACCATCACCCTTCCCCTCAAGGCCTGCCATCACCCCACCGCTCAAGGCACACCATCAACTCCCCCCTTAATGACCACAATCATCTCGCCCCTGAAGGCCCGCCAGCGGCCCGCAACTCAAGGCCTGCCATTACCCCACCGCTCAAGGCCTGCCATCACCCCACCCCTCAAGGCCCGCTATCACGCCGCTCTCAAGGCCCGCCATCACCTTGCGCCACAAGTCCCACCATCACCCCGCCCATCAAGGCCTGCCATCACCCCGCCCCTCAAGGTCCGCTATCACCCCGCTCTCAAGGCCCGCCATCACCTTGCCCCTCAAGTCCCGCCATCACCCGGCAGCTCAAGGCGAGCTATCACCCCGCTCTCAAGGCCTGCCATCACCTTGCCCCTCAAGTCCCGCCATCAACCGGCCCTCAAGGCCCGCCATCAACCCGCCCCTCAAGGCTCGCCATCACCCTGCCACTTCCATGCTTCCCACTGTCAGCTTGTTTTCCCCTTGTCCAACCACTCTCAGCTTGCTTCCCCTCGTCCCACCACTCTCAGCTTGCTTTTCCTCATCCCACCACTCTCAGCTTGCTTCCACCTCGTTCCACAACTCCCAAATTGCTTCCCCCTCGTCCCACCACTCTCTGCTTGCTTCTCCCTCATCCCACAGCTCTCAGCTTGCTTGCGCCTCATACCACCGCTCTCAGCTTCCTTCCTCCTTGTCCCACGACTCTCAGCTTGCTTTCCCCTCATACGAACGTTCTCAGCTTGCTTCCCTCTCATCCCACCACTCTCAACTTGCTTCTTCCTTCCTCTTAGCTGCCCTTCCCACTCCTCTTAGCTTCCAATCATCAGCAAGGTCATTCAAACCATCATTGTAGTTAATATGAAATCCTTCCTTTTCCCCAACAGCCGAATATGAGATCACCCATTTGGATTCAGACGAGGCCACTTTACCTTGGACATGTTACTTCTACACTCTTAACAATCGATGGCAGCTCTTAATGTCAAATGCGAGATCAGGACCATCACTCTCGACACATATCTTGTTCAGTTGATGAAGTCTTGCATCCCGCCTTGCTCTCCAAACTATTTGCCTGTGGCATCCAAGGTCAACTCCACACATGGCTTACTGACTACCTATACTTTCGTTGTCAACGTGTGAAACTCAATGGAATCCTTTCATTTCCTCTCCCTATTATGGCCGGGGTGCAGCAATGCAGCCCTGTTCTCGGCCCGGTCCTATTTCTCATCTTCATCAGTAATCTCTCTGACTCTGGAAAATCCCCTTTGTCTATTTGTTGATGATTCCACCCTGTACTGTGAAGCTCTTATCCTTCAGCTCGGCAGGCTGCAGTCTCTTCCATCTCTTCAGGCCTTGACAAAAATCATTGGTCAAAAGCTTGGAATATGTCTTTTAATCCTGACAAATCTCTCTCTCTCTCTCTCTCTCTCTCTCTCTCTCTCTCTCTCTCTCTCTCTCTCTCTCTCTCTCTCTGTCTCTCTCTCTCTCTCTCTCTCTCTCTCTCTCTCTCTCTCTCTAGCTCTATTTCTAACTCTATCTCTATCTCTATTTTTATTTCTATATCTCTCTATCTCTCTATCTCTCTATCTCTCTATCTCTCTATCTCTCTATCTCTCTATCTCTCTATCTCTCTATCTCTCTATCTCTCTATCTCTCTATCTCTCTATCTCTCTATCTCTATATATATATATATATATATATATATATATATATATATATATATATATATATATATATATATATATATATATATATATATATATATATATATATAATCTTCTTGAGGAAGTTCAGTCATTCAAACTCCTGAATCTCACTACCAGCCATGTTCTTTCTTGGGCAAACCACATTTTAAAGTTAGCCTAGAAAGCTAGTCACCAACTGGGCATCCTCTGGTATACAATTCCTTCCTTGGCACAACTGAACTCCTATCCACCTCCAGGTTCTTCATCCGCAGCCTCGTGGAGTACTGCTCTCCCCTCTGGCTGCCCCCCTGCCTCACATATTCCTCAGCTTGATGCTGTGGAAACCAAGGCATTCAAGATTATCGAAATCTTCCACATTGAAGCTGAGTCTATGGGCCTATTACTACCCAGTTGCAGACAGGTCGGTGGTCTCTTTCTTCTTCTGCATCCTTTTTGACTTGCACCCTCTGCTCTTTCCGTGCTTTGCCCCCTTGCCCCCTCCGACACAGATTTTTGCAGGGTCTGTGTGCTCCATCATCAAACCCCTTCCGGTGAAACTCCCAAAATGCAGAACCACTGCTCACCTCCTCTCATTTGTTCCTCTTTTCTCCTATCTGTGGAATCAACTTCCACATTCACTTTAATCTCATTTTTTGCCTCAGGTCTTCAAAACAACTGTCCACCATCACATCAGATCACCCCATCCAAAACCATGATTTTTTTCATCCCCAAGCCCACCTGCTTCCAACTTTCCAGTTTTTCATTCCTGAGAATTTGATTCTATATCCATACTGTCCACGCCATGCATCATCAGCAAAGGCCCTCTCTTCCTCACTTCAATTATTTGACAAAATCTCCCTCTATTTCATCCCTTGACCCTGCTGTTGGCGTCTCCCCCTCTTTTTACTGTTCCTTTGTTTTGTTGTGTCCTGATCTGTCCCATGTTCTCGTTCTTCCAAGAGCCTTATATACAAAAAACACGTGGGATGAAATGGTCTCATCCTGACTAAGGAACAGAGCTGAGTTGATGATCCGAGCAAAAGTATAGCATTCACTTACAGATCTCTGGATTCATAATAATTGGGATAATGTTGTACTACTTTAGATGTAAAACTTGCTAAGTTATTGTCCTAAACAGTATGATGTGCTGCATATGGTCAGGGTAGCTCAGAGAGATTATACGCCTTTGATATGTGTTCTTGGGGTTTTGTTTTCTGACCCAACCATCAACCATCACCCTGGTCGTTCACAATTATAACATTGCATTAATACGTGTCAGTTATTTGAATGTGACATGAAGCTTGAGGACCCATTTCCCAACATTTTTTGCTGCTGGTGGAGGTGAAAGATCCTGTGGAGTCATTTCCTAAATTCCTATTCTGACTATGACTTAAATGAGAAGGAAATGTCAAACCACACAGTGTATCTTGTTTCCCCTTTGGCAGTCCCTGACGTCCAGGAGAATGTAGGAACTCATCAACGGAATGGTGTTCGATTAATGTTCCAGCATTGTTGATTTGTTCCATTAGAAATAGCCACTACTCCATTGTTAAATAACCAATGTAGTTGTGTGCAAGGAACACTTGTGTGTTAAAAATGGAGAAAAATAAAATTTGATGGTGGAAAATATAAAATATGTGTAGTGCAGCAGCAGCAGCAGCAGCCACTTGTTGTTGGCTTTGTGTTTAGGGTGGGTGATTTGGGATCCTAGGGTGCTGAGTTTGAGCTGCGTTGGCCACTGAATTAGTACCAGGTGGGGTTGACTCAGCCTGTTTTCCTTCAGAGGTCAGCAAAATGAGTACCAGTGTATTGGTAATAGGGACACTACATCAGCGGCATAGCCGTGCACATATCCAATGATGCAACCAGCAGCCAGAAGGCTTCACTCGAAAAAAATAAAGAAAGTAGTAGTAGTGGTAGTATCTGGTTTGCACACATTTGATACCACATAACCACATCACGAACAATACAGGAAACTAATCTTCATTTTCCTGGAAGTTAAACATGCAATTGCAGATGTTTAACAAGAGATTCACTAACATGCAGACATTAAGTTTACATTTTTTCAAAAATGTGTTTGTTGATATTTTCATTTGACCTGATTTGTTCTTTTTATAAACGATTTCTTGATATAAACGGTTCTTTTATGACCACAGATTGAGTTCCAGAGAAGTAAACCGGGCTATTCAACATGATACAAGTTATGAGAAAGAGGGTTTCAAAGTTCAGGTGCACTTTTAGAATCCCGTCCAACTTACAATTAATGAAGATTGGTATCAGCCTTAAACATTCCGTTTTAAACTGCCAATGATACCAAGATTGACTAACGATGGAGAGATCACTTCGGCGCACATAACTCAATTTGCTCCTGGAAGTGGGATAGCCCAGTCTACTTCTCAGATGCTACTTTGGGGAAACAATCTTTTTGCCAAAACAAAATTCTCCCAAAGTGTTCTTTTGAATAGCAGTTGTCACTGTAACATGATATTTACACACATGGCAAGACCCCATTACCATTTGAATCCATAATCTCTCGAACGACCATCATCATCATGAATAGGATAGTAAGTGTGAGGGAAGTGCAAGGTAATGCAAATCGGAGTTTGCATGTCAGACATGTTGGCTCGCCAACAAACGCAACAGTGCTTCCAAAGCAGCCCGCCAGGGCGAACAACAAGCAGACACTTAGAGAAAAGTGTTTATTCACTTGCACAAGCTTGTTATGATTCCACATCAGTAATATCATCATTGTCACAGAGGTCGTAAAACCCAACAGGGCAAATGATATGATGAAAAGAGTTTCTGGACTTTTGAATTTCAAAAATTCTTTGCTCATAAAAACACAACCACTATGAATGTCGTTGGGCCATTGGCCATTTGGACACCTCAGGCAATCCCGTGAATCTGTAAATTTGGCAAAATTGATTGAGCTTTTCAATAAACACATGTTTGTTATGAAAATTCAAAGCAATCAGTAATACTAACATGCACGGGATAGCAGTACAACATAGCTGGTAGCAGACGACAGACCGTAGACACGGAATGACAAAAAATACGCATTGTGCAAAATGCAAGTGGGACTATGGAACGCCAAGACTTCCCAAAAATTGTCGGCATGTCCGCTAAGTGCCACAGCAGTTTCAGAGGGATCGTGTGAAGGCGAGCCGAGTATTTAGTGTGCAAGCTTGGTATTATAATAGAGATATTTATATTTGGAGTGCACGCCTTCTCTCCAAGCAATGGAATGAATATGGCGCAACACTGAAATCATCTTAGGGTGGTTCAAAAAGATTGATACAACTTTGACTTCGTGCCATTTCTTTGTTTTTTGACCTGTACCGTTTTTCTTCTCAGGATTTGTTGTTGTTTTTGTAGTATTTGTTGCATGGAATTTATATCCAGTAGCTCAACTATGCCATTAACAGTGAAGCAGAAGATAAAAATGGTGGCTCTGTGGTATGAGACTAAATCATATGTAGACACCCGCCGGAGGTTCTGCCTGGAATCACGACCACAGAACACGTGATGGACCCACAAATTGTGCCATTCAATGAATTGTGAAACATTTTGAGCACAAGGTTGCAGTGCACAACAAGAGCAAGGGCAACAGTGGCAGACCAGCATCATTAACCCAGAGCCAAGCCGACATCAACGCCATGCAGGATTCTGCAGTGGAAAGTCCCAAGAAGTCCCACTGCCGGCAATCCCAGGAGATAGGAGAGGAGAGGAGATTGGGACCATACTCTGTGCAGATCGTTGGTGCTGCTTAGGCCTAAGTCACATTTGCCACGGCGGCCGTGGGGTCTCCAAAATCAACGGTCACTAGCAATGATACGGCGGCCGCAGTATTTCCACAGTCACACAATGTAGCAGTCACATATGTTTTTATTTTTCGGGGAGCCGCACAGCGTATTTAGAAATTGTGGAGACCGAAAACGTGGGGTTGTCGTACGGTGTTTGATTTGATGTTGCACGGTGACCTTAAGGGGGCCCTGCGGCGGCCATAGAATTTTCAAGGCAGACGCAAGGTAGCCTCAAGGTGCCCGCAAGGCGACCGCAGGGAGGCCCTAAGGCGAACGTGCGGCCAGACGGACGGTAACGAATGGGTTAATATATTTTTTTTACCACTTTTTTTTTCGGCATGTCGAATTGCTACGGCGAACGTAGAAATGAAAAAAGTTATAACTCCGCGTTATAATTCCACGGCGACCCCCTACGGCCTGTAAAATATAGCCAAATGGCGTCGGGCCACCCTGAGGCCACCGCAGAAACTCTGAGGCTGCCGCACATTTCTGTAAATTCAGAGGGCGTATGGCTGCCGTATCCTCGCCGTAGAGCAAATGTGACTTAGGCCGAAAGCAGTCTCCTTGGCTATATGACACAATCCTGGACAGATCGCCACTCCAACACAGGATACCAGCATGCTGGCACTCATTTTTCGGACCTCACAAGGATGACAGGCCGAGTCAACCCCACCTGGTATTAATTCAACATCTGAGTGGGATTTTAACTCAGAATCCTAAGCTCCCAAGCCCACCACCCTCACCATGAAGCCATCACCAGGCATAGGAGATGGGCATCAAACCATCATCAGTCTGACGTATTCTCATTAAGGAACTGAAGCTTTTCCCATACATCATCTATTTGAGGGATAAACGGAGTCAAGATGACATGAGAAGGAGACTTGATATGTGCAATTGCCTCAGTGACCGAATGGAGCGGTACCCAAACTGGATCAACCTGATCCTATTCAGCGATGAAGCACATCTCCACTTGAACTGTGCCATCAACAACCACAACAACATTTTCTGGGTAGACATAACCACCTGAAATAACTGAGAGGTACCTGAAAGGGCCCAAGGTCACATGCTTCTGCGCCTTCAATGCCAGATGAGTAACACTCGGGCATTACTGGTTTGAGTGCTACAGGGCCGTGCTCCAGAAGTTCCAGAATGATCTAGCCAAAACCGTCACCCCAAACCAGCAGAGCATGACCTGGTTTATGCAGAATGGTGCATTCCCACATACAGATGGTGACATACACTATCATTTTCCTGCTGCAGCTTTTCAGAAAAGGCATCATTGACATGGTTACCACTAATGACAGTTTATCCCTTATCCCAGACTTGAACACTCTGGAATACTGGTTTTGGGGGGCTGCCAACCGCTCTGCTACACTGAATCATCTGAAGCAGGAGGTATTATAGGGGGAGTCTGCGGGGATTAGCGCAGCCAAAGAGGGGAACAATTGCCGTCCTCATGGTAAGATGTCAGATGATATTTTCACCTCAGAACTCTGCATCTGCCGGGACACTGCTGCTGGGTTGACATTCTGTGGTCAATATCCGTAGTGCATAATCGGCGCTAGCTCAACTTGGCAGCAGAACGGCCCCAAGTAGGTTTCTGATATTATTTGTATAGCTTGTAACATGGTATAAACAATGACAGACGATTTTGCAACTGGAATACCGGTGACAGACGCTAATTAGATGCCGCAAAAATCACGCCAGCTCAACCGTACAGCGGAACGGCTAAAACCAACGCAGAATGCTAGTAAGAGGTACCCTGAGTACTAAAGGAGCACTGTCAGACAACTTTGTCGCTGGGCCACCCAGGACAGATGCTCCCTAATTCGGGACCCTTTGGTTGCGCCAGCTCAACCGAAAAACGGAACAGCTAAAACCAATGCAGAATGGTAATTCCAGGTCCCCTGAGTACAAAAGGAGCACTGACAGAAAATGTGGTCGCTGGCCCCCCAGGACAGACGCTCCTGAGTTCGGGTTCCCTTTGGTTGCGCTAGCTCAACCGAACAGCGGAATGGCGAAAACCAACGCAGAATGGTAGTACCAGGTCCCCTGAGTAAAACAGGCGCACTGACAGACAATTTGATAGCTGTGCCCCCATGACAGACGCTCCCTGGTGGGGCGTTCCATGTCAAGTGCACACATTTTTCAGCAAAATTTTGACACATCGTCTTTGATTTCACTCATTTTTGTGCAAGTGTTTGTATCCACGGAAAAAACCATTATGTGTCAATTTTCAGATCTGGGGGCCAATTGGGGCCCATTTTAGCCCCCCCAAAAAATGTGGGCACCCCCGGTTGACCCACAATCTTCCAGTGGCCATATCACAGGTTGTAGTGGTCTGATTTGGATGATCTTGGTATCAAAATTCTCGTAAAAGCGAGATCTTTAGAATCGCCTCTAAATCGAAAGTAAAAGTAATCGTGAAGTGAACTTCGAGATCTAAAGTAAAATCACTCTGAAACAGTAATTCAAAAAGTTATGGTTTGGGGCGCCCTTTGGTCTTGGGCCCCCGCTCCCCAGCCAAACCGATGGTCCCGATTTTTTCGTGTGAGAATACCCCTTCATAGACTCCATCACCTCAGCATAAATGAAAATGGGATCTCAATGGGTTCAAGTGTGATGATTGTTTTATTGTTCGGGGACTCGTGTGCTGGACACACAATACGCCACAATACAAAGCACAATATTTGAACACAAGATTTCCAAAACACTATATCAGTATATTGTACATAAATTTTCCACATGCACATGCAGGAACTGGAAGTGATACTAGTACGAGTAAGAGTTTTTCCTTTCATATTATCGTCAAGATTTTTTGCCAACCAATGTTTTATTTGACAGCTGTGTTTCTTGTTTACTGATTGTGTAGGTTCTACCTGTAGCAGTTTTTGGTTCTACAGAAAGAAGTATCACAGAAATGTCTAAAATGCAGTGATCTTCAATGTCAGGAAAAAATAAACTATTTGCGGGCCTGTTTGGATGAAGACAATTCACTTTCACTTCATGAGTGTCCTGAAAGGCTTCCATGATGCAGGCACGCCCCCATTTTCCATCATAGTGCAGTGACATAACCTGAGAGTTTCCCATTAAAAGTTGGTGTAGATTTTGAAATAGCTGACTCGATACGGTGTTCCTCGCTGAGGCTGAATTTGCGTACTTGAAGAGCAGTTACAGAAATAGGGATGAAAGCATGAATTTTTTGAGCCCCAGCTATGGTTTTGGCCGTTTTTAACCTTCCTTCCAGATTTTGTTCTTCCTCGTCATACCCCTCTTGGATCCCATAACCGAACTTCATTTCATTCAAACCATTTTCAGCAAAGGCGTAAAGATCTTTTGGAGAAATAATTTGACTGTCGTAAGGTGGACGCAGGCTCTCACGTGTTGCTTCTCGTTTGAGTCTACCTCCCACGCCATCTGAAGGGCCCTTGCCATG